>NW_011893919.1:5575-8047 GCF_000151845.1 Pteropus vampyrus | reverse complement strand
TGTTATTGAGCTTCACTTTGGGATCCACATTTTATAGCTGTTGCCTTTTCTACAGAGCATGTTTTAACGTGACTATTTTCCTATTTAATATGATTCTATGTTAGCCAGAAAAATAATTCCTATGCATCATTTATCCAATACTCTAATGACGAGATGAATTCCAGTGCAAATGGATCCATATAGGCATTTGCACTCATCATATGTCTGGCATTGCTCACTATGCATCAAGCTCATGATAAAAGCCTTGCCATTCTTCCCAGGCTCAAACACAAAAATCTATTGCATTCCCTCAGAGCAATCAGGGCCTTCTTGCACTTAAGACCAGGAACCAGCTCTAAGCGAACTATTTACTCTGATACCTGCATATGTGAAGTGAAATCAGTGGCAAATCTAACCCTGCTGTCACTGGATCTGCATTTATTTTGGACAGAAATTTTTCTTTTTTTTCTATTTTGGGTGAAATTCAGTATTTTTCCCATTCAGGCTTCCTTATTGAGATGTGAGTGAGGAAATTCTACATTATTTGGAAAACAGATCTCTTTACCATGCATTGATTCTCTTCATAACCTGGAACTGAAAGACCAGCTTCTTATATTTGGCCTGTTATGTGGGATGATATAGAAATCTCTTCTTAGAGACTTCAGTGAAGACCACAGTGGTTACGAAGGCTGAGGAAGAGGGGCTGGGACCCCTGAAGCCTGAGTGTCATTTGACCTCAAATTTATCTGATGTCCTCTGGTACAGGTCACCTGTAATCTAACGGAGTAAATGAACCTTCTACCAGCCAGGGCCGCATCCCTGTGCTGCTGTGGCTGCTGCACTTAGAGGTAATGGGGGAAACACAATTCTCTGAAGATTACAGCCCTGCAGCCAGGACTTGCCCCTCTTTTTGCTGTCTTGCCCACTGCAGGACAGCACACATGGTCAATCCAAGATCACACCTTGACTTTGCTTTGATGTACTTGGATTCTCAGGGGCATTCTTTTCTTTCCAGCTGTTACTACCTTACAGGCCAGAAGGGCTCAGGCAACAGAGAAGTCTAGGCTGGCTCACTCCTCTGCCACCAGGGTATTAGAGTCTAGCCCGCTCTAATAGCCATCTCTGTTCTCAGCTACTGGCTATGTTTCTTTAGAGTCTTTTTTCTAATCCAGAACTACCCTTTGACATCCCACATCTCTACAAACTGCCTCCTTTGGGCTCTAGCTTTAATGATCAGTTCCCTCCTTACAGAAGAGAGAAGTTGGTTCTCAGGTGCCAACTTGCAATTCCGATAGTCCAGGTTCCAAGTAATTTTCACCAAGTCAGATGGTGAGGCTCTCTGCCTCCCTCTGACTGTGCCATCGACTGTAGAGCTAGAGCCAATAACCACGCTGTCTGCAATATTTCGGTGGCCTTGATCTTCTGCGCTGCCCTGGGGATGTGACTCAGTGTGCAGAAAGTTAGGATCACAGCTCCACAATGTTTAGGTAATCAACAGTCCGTCTGTACATGCTGGTTTAACTTGCTCAGATCCAAAACCTAAATACTCCCTTGTAAGTAGTCCCTTATGTCCCACCTTTTTCTAAACTGCAGGCAATATAATTTCAGGGGCACATACTCCTTCTGGTCCAATGAACAAATTCTTTTAGCTTCTTTTTGTTCCCTGAGATGAAAAATCACATTCTGTTTAGATTCCAGGTATAGCCTTTAAAATATCTGGTCAGAATGGCTAGACCTGCAGTTTCTAGTGTCTGATACAAACTTCCAATCACACAGAGGCCCGAAGCAGTGGGTCCAGACCCTGATGTGGTGTCACAGAGCCTGGGTTAGGCATGAGGCAGAAAGTCACTTACCCATAGGTCAGAGCCCATAGAGTTAAGAACAGTCGTGTGGTAGGTAGACTCTCTGCAGGAAGCCAGATCAAAGCCCCTTAGTCGGTCCAAGCCAGTCATCCATTAGAATTTATAAAGAACGACACAGGCTTTGTAGTTTTAAAAAAAAAAAAAAAAAAAAAAAAAAAAAAAAGAAAAAAAAAAAAAAAAATTGTAGTTTTAAAAAAAAAAAAAAAAAAAAAAAAAAAAACCTGGAATTTAATTTTCACTCTAATACTCATTGACCTATATGATCTTACTGTTTCTGAATCTCAGTCCAGATAATAATATCTATCTTCCTAGGTTGTTAAAATCGTAAATCAGAATCATTTGGAAAACGGTTTGTAAACTCATAAAGTGTGATTAAAAACATTAGCCATTTTGTGTTGAGCGTAAGCATTTTTCTAGAATCCCATAGAATTTCCATTCTGTGCGGTGGCAAGTGACATGGCACTCTTTTTCCCTAAGAAATAGGCTTGCATATTTTTACTTCTGTGTTAAACTGTAAACTAAACAAGGCAACACACAAAGGAGTAGCAAAGGTTACATAATAGAAACACTGGAGCAAAACACATCTCTACTAATGGGAGCACTGAAATGAGAAAGATTTGCATCACGAGGT
>NW_011893919.1:4358-4935 GCF_000151845.1 Pteropus vampyrus | reverse complement strand
TGGAATTTAATTTTCACTCTAATACTCATTGACCTATATGATCTTACTGTTTCTGAATCTCAGTCCAGGTAATAATATCTATCTTCCTAGGTTGTTAAAATCTTAAATCAGAATCATTTGGAAAACGGTTTGTAAACTCATAAAGTGTGATTAAAAACATTAGCCATTTTGTGTTGAGTGTAAGCATTTTTCTAGAATCCTATAGAATTTAGAATTTCCATTCTGTGCGGTGGCAAGTGACATGGCACTCTTTTTCCCTAAGAAATAGGCTTGCATATTTTTACTTATGTGTTAAACTGTAAACTAAACAAGGCAACACACAAAGGAGTAGCAAAGGTTACATAATGGAAACACTGGAGCAAAACACATCTCTACTAATGGGAGCACTGAAATGAGAAAGATTTGCATCACGAGGTCCTTGGCTCTGACTAGATAGCTCTTGTTAGAGCTGTGTGAATTCATTTCCGGGGCCTAGGGTGACCTAAATCTATCTATTTGGTAGAATTAAGAGCATTAGAAGAAGTATACTGAGTTCCAGGATACAGAGAGATAAACTATTAAGTTTTGAAAGGTTACA
>NW_011893919.1:0-2223 GCF_000151845.1 Pteropus vampyrus | reverse complement strand
CTATTAGTTTTCCAAGTAGATACCTAATCACTGGTTTTCTAGCGTGGTTTCTGATCAGTAGCACACATTGTTTGTATGTCAAATCCATACACAGATGGCCTCTTCTGTCTTTTTTTTTTTTTTATAATCACACCTTTTCTTTGTGATTAAGTCACAAACTTGTGCTCTAGCTCAGCTTAGGTTCAGTTGTCACACCAAAAATATTCTTATCTAGATGCCATGTGGAAGCCAAGCTTCTCAGGTGCATAGACTTAATGAGCTTCTATGTGGTTCTACTTCACCTTCCATGTAAAATCGTGGAATAGCCCTTTTATCTTTATAATACATCTGCAAAACTGAGAGGGAACCCATGAAAATAAGCCCATTTTAGGGATGGATGTGAGAATTAGTGTTCACCTTTTCATAGGTCTCTCTAATCAGTCTGGGATGTCTAGGATTGGACAATATCAGTATATTAAACCCTGATGATGAAATAAATACATGGTGAATACTATCTTAACAGAAGAATTCAGCCTATTCTGTTGGCACTGGCGTCTCTTGGTGCCAAATGGATTTTTTCACAGATTTAAATCTAAGGGGAAAAAAGTGGTGTGCTACATTTCTTAAGAGAGGGTATCTTTATCTTTGCCTGATAACGAGGATGCTTTTGACAGACACTCAGCCTTTGACGTTATTCAAGAGCTGCCTTTCTAACCATGAGCGTAGCCCTCGTGTGCCAACTGGCCAACATACAGCCATGTCCCTTGATTATGTTTCTGATCTGGGACCAGCTGTCACTCTGTGCCCTCACCATACAGCCTGTCTCTGAGATGGTGCTGTCAGTATTGAGAAAGATGGAAAGGAAAAAATGAAAAAGTCTGTGGTGCATGCTTGCATGGAATCTTTTCTTCATGTATTTTTATTCCAAGAACTGCATGTGTACCAACCAATTAAAACCAATTAAAGGTTTTTCACACTTTTTCCATCATATAAAAGGCAGTCATTAGGTTTTTAATCCACAGCAGTGAAAGGAGATATTTCACCAACATCTCCTACACATATTTTTGTTCTGAGAACACACACTTGTCTCATGGCGATTAAACCATAGGCATAGTAGCTTAAAGACTAGGTTTTGAGAAAGATGATAATGGGACCCAAATAAAACAGCTACAGTGTCTGCATGTGAAGACCAATTTAGGTACAGAAAGGATTTTCTGAATAAGAATGCAATGCCTGCAATTGTATCTGGCACATAATAGATAATTCAGTTTTACTAAATGAATGACAATTACAAGAATGGACTGTATCCTCTATATCATTTTTTCTCATGTTGTTTGTCCTTTAATAAGAAAAGGATTAAAGGATTAAAGTTTGTTGTAATGTATCCTGAGTCCGGCCTCAGTCTTAGTATTAAGCTAAGTAAGTGCAAAGAACTAAAATGAACACTCTTAATAATGAAAGTTACTATAGTTAAGACATAAAGGCAATCAAGGGCATACCAGTTCTACCTCCCTTAGTTTATTTCATTTTTCTAACTAACATTTGTTAAGTGTCCTATAGGTCAGATTCAGGAAAGATGCTATACATATCATGATAAATATACCCTTCTCACTTTGAATTCTGTACCCAAAGCAAACCTCAAGTGTAAAGGGAAATAAAAACTTTTCAAACACACACTGGATCCAGCATAAGAGAGGTAAATGGAATTCTGAGAATGATGATGAATGAAATCTTGGGACCTTGACTAAGCAAATAGCCTATGCAGCAGGCTTAGAGGCAAGTAGGCCTGATCGGGACTAAGGGATAGAGAGATCCAGAAAGAATGTCTCAAGGAAGAAAGCAGAACTATAGGTTACCTAATTTACTTGTACATATTGAGAAAAGTTTACAGTTCTTTCAGAGATTTGGAAGAAAAACTACCCCACATTAAAAATTAATAGATTAACTCCAGGGGATTTAGGGGAGGTGTCAAGAAAAAGTCATCACAGCACACTAACTAACTTAAATGCAAACATGCTACATAGTCACAACACTATAAAACTTGAATATTGATTTAATCAAATGTATAGTATATGTATTATCTTGGTAGGATAGTGATCGAGAAATGTGCTTTTGAGGGATAGTATACTACTAAATCCTTGTCTTCAATAATGAGAAATAGATAATTACTAAAATCAAATCCAATTAATACTCATAAAATCCCATTATTTAAAAATGTTGATCTAAAAATTATTGATCTAAATA
>NW_011893918.1:7170-7598 GCF_000151845.1 Pteropus vampyrus | reverse complement strand
GCACTGCGGGCTCCGGGTCAAGGTGGGCCCACCTTGCTGGCCCTCCCTGGCCTCTGGGTGCTGGTTTCAGCACAGACTCCTGGGCAGCAGGGGGGTGTCCACGCATCCTGTGCTCGTCGGGCACGCTGACCCCTCTGTGGACCTGGGGTCCGCCGTCCCACGCGATCCATCCCTGTGACTGCTCGGCCCCCTCCCAGAGCCACCGCGTCGGTCCGTGTTCACCGAGGAGACGTCGGCTGAACACGGCCGTGTGCCGAGCCGTGAGACGCAGCGGGGGCGTCGCTCCGCGCCTGACCGCGCACGGAACTCCGGGCGGGGCCGTGAGGGGACTCGGGAAGGGAGCGTCATCCTCGTCCGCGGGCTTCCCACCCTGCGGGACACACGGCTCCAGCCACGTTTCCTCTCTGCTCACAGTCTTCCGGGAACGT
>NW_011893918.1:2515-5345 GCF_000151845.1 Pteropus vampyrus | reverse complement strand
CACTGCTGCTGCCTGGGTGCAAATGGCCCATACTGAGTAGAACCGTATCTTTTCGGGATCCTAAAAAGTTGCGTGTCAAAGCCCTGCCTCCCACCACCACCAGCCCGAGGGAAAATAAAGCGGAGTTTTATTGAGCTGCTGTGGAGGGTGCAGTAATGTTTACGTCAAGCAGACGGGCCAGAGGCAAGCTGGTGCTGCCTTTGTCCCCAGACCCTGGCTTACGGGGACATGAACCACGAGTGGATTGGGAACGAGTGGCTGCCCAGCCTGGGGCTGCCCCAGTACCGCAGCTGCTTCATGGAGTGCCTGGTGGACGCCCGCATGCTGGACCACCTCAGCAAGAAGGACCTGCGTGTGCACCTGAAGATGGTGGACAGCTTCCACAGGTGAGCGGGCAGGCGTGGGCCTGGTGGTCACAGGCCCCCCTCTGTGAAAGCCGATCCCCACCTCATCCTGCAACCCGAGGATGCGATCCAGGCCTCGCCCAGCCTCGGACCCCGCATGCCATGTCTCTTCAGCTTCACTTTCCCAGGGGTTTCTCCCTGGGGCTGAACGTCATTGCTTGTCGCCGGGCTTGCTGAGTTCTCGGGGTGACCCTGAGAAGACGTGAGCTGAACCCCCCGTCTGGGTGAGGTGACCAGTCCCTTCCTGGAACGGCAGTTGGAAGGACCTTTTCTGACATGGGGCTTCAAGCAGCGGGGGTTGCTCGTTCCTAGAAGGGGTGTCTCTGAGCTGCTGAGGGGTCGTCCAGTCAGAAGGGCTGAGTGCAGCTGAGGGACAGAAGGGGGAGCGACCTGCACACTTTAATGTCGCCAAGCTCGGCCTCAGGAACAGGGCGAAAGGCGGCTGCAGTTGGCAGCTGTGGAGATGACCCTCGCGGGAGGGCCGGGTGGCAGCGTTTGTGCGTGAGGGAAAGGTGGCTGCGCGCGCGGCGGTGGCTCTGTCACCAGGTGTGTTCAGCACAGGAAGCACACTGCTCAGAAGCACGCTGCACGGTGACTCCTGCATCAGGCGGGAGCCTGGACTGATGGCCTCTGGGGTCCCATCTGACCCGCAGATTTTGGGGCTCTCGGTCTGGCTCTGTCATTACTTAGTGGGTGCTTCCCATGCGCCCACTGCGTGTGGGTGTCATGCGTCCGCATGGGTGTCACACCTGGACTGCTTGCTTCTTCTTTAAGCTCATTAAGCCCGCCAGGTGCTGGGTGCCCGGTGCTGGGTGCTGGGCGCCGGGCAGCCTTTCAGGATTTGAGACCCAGCAGTTAACGAAACAAAGCTGCTGCTCATGGAGCTTCTGTGCTTACGGGGAGAGACAGACAGTGGGTACTAAAGGTGGCAGGAAAAAGTAGGACAGCATAAGGGGCTTGGAGTGTGGGCTGGGGGTGGTGATGATCATGTGGTCAGGTGGGCATGGGGACATTCGAGCCAAGGTGGCTGATGGGAGGAACATTCTAGGCAGAGGGGGCACGCCACGCTGCAGCTGGGGGGCGGAGCCCTGGCTGCACTGAAGGCCATTGTGAGGACAGGAAATGGGACTGCAAAGGGGTGTCTTCATTTTGCTTTTTCTGCCTTAGTGGCTGTAGGCATCTCTGTCATTCCAGTGCCTGGAGAGGGACTGGCCAAGCTGCTTTCATTGCAGGAACTTGCAGGCCCACCCCCTGCTGGGGGGGAGTGGCCTGGGGCATGTGGGAGCAAGCCCTGGGGGAGGGGTTCAGTGGGGGGGGGGCGCTCTTTGTGCTGGAGGAGGCAGGTCTGGACACGGGGCCACGTGGTGGGAACGTGGCCGGAGGCTCTGGGGGCTGTGTGCCTGCAGGACCAGCCTGCAGTATGGCATCATGTGTCTGAAGAGGCTGAATTACGACCGGAAGGAGCTGGAGAAGAGGCGGGAAGAGAGCCAGCATGAGATCAAGGGTGAGCGGTCAGCTCTGGAGCCTCCTCTGGAAGCTGGGGTGCTGCTGGGGAGTAGGGACCTGGCTGAACCCCCAGGCCTTGGTGGTGTAGAGGCAGAGGCGGAAGGTGCAGCCCAGCTCCTGAGGAACTGGGGCCCCGGTCTGCGGGAGAACGCTCCTGCCCAGCCACCCGCGACCCCCACAGTGGACAGTGCACCGCGGGGACCAATGCAGTGTGTCTCCAGGACAGGGCCGTGGACTGCATGGAGGAGGTGTCCACGGACCTGGGTGGTAGACAGGAAAGACCGCGAAGGCGGGAAGAGCGAGGGGCCCATTCCAGCCTGGGGACGGGATGGCCTGTGCCAGTGCTCGGAGCCAGGGGAGGGTCAGGAGCCGGCTGGCCTGACCCTGAGCCACACAGGCTGCGGGGAATGGAGCAGAGCGGGCTGGCCGTCCGGGGAAGGGGGCCCTCCTGCCCGCCCTGCCGGGTTCAGCCTGGGTCCTTCCGCCCTCTCCCTACCTCAGATGTGCTGGTCTGGACCAACGACCAGGTGGTTCAGTGGGTCCAGTCCATCGGGCTCCGGGACTACGCGGGACACCTGCACGAGAGCGGCGTCCATGGCGCCCTGCTGGCCCTGGACGAGAACTTCGACCACAGCGCGCTGGCCCTGGCCTTGCAGATCCCCACGCAGAACACGCAGGTGGGCTCCTCACCGTACTGCCCCGGCTCCGCCCTCATGCACAGGCCTGGGGGTTGTGGGGGGCTCTTCCGGGGCCTGTCCCCGAGGGGACCACAGAGTCCACATCTCCTTCGTCTCCCACCTTAGGGCTCTGTCCCCAGGCCCAGGCCTGAGAAACCGAATCGATCCAGTAGCCGAGCCCCGAGCCCCTGCTTGGTGGCCTGTGTCTCCCTGGCACCAGCTCTGAAGATTAGACGTCCCCTT
>NW_011893918.1:0-535 GCF_000151845.1 Pteropus vampyrus | reverse complement strand
CCGTTCCTGCAGGGGGCCGTCTGCCCAGAGCAGTCTGAGGGTGCAGGCGCAGGGGCTTCGGGCTGCGAGGCAGGGTGCCAGCGCTCTGTGGTTGTGGGGAAGGAGCGGAGTCTGGGGGGTGCGGTGTGGCCTCCGTGGGGGGTCCGTGCACAGCGCATCTTGTGTGCGTCCTGTGTGCGCAGGGCCCGCGCCTTCCGTAATTTTGCGGACTTGGCTGGCACTGGGGAGGGGTGGACAGCTGGGGTTGCCCAGCACAGCTGCCTGCCCGGCCACCACACGGCGTTGTCCCCTGGTCCCGTCAGGGTGTGCGGCCTGAGGAGGAGACAGGTCATACTCTTCGAGGGTCCTGTTGCCTGGTGTCCTGACTCCCCACCCACCCTGAGGCCCCCTCAAGAGCGGACGGGGAGCGGAGCGCTGCCTGGTGACCAGTCCCAGGATGGGACTGAGAAGAGGGGTACTTGGAAGGTCGCCGGGCATCCGAAGCCAAGTTGGAGAGGTTGGGGACATGCCATCAGAGGGGACCCTCCAGCCCGAG
>NW_011893917.1:8597-10349 GCF_000151845.1 Pteropus vampyrus | reverse complement strand
GTGCCCTCGTGCAGCTGGAAGTCCCTGGAACTCACGGACGGCGACGGTACGTTGAGCTGAGCCTGGAAGGAGGCACAGCAGGAATGAGGACGCAGGACAGACGGCCGGCGTCAGCTGGGGACGGCGACGAGCCCGGCTTGGCAGTGGGCCCGGGACGGCATCGCGAGCCGGTGGGCAGGGCCTTCCCCGCGGAGGGTCCCGCTGGCGGGCAGAGCTTGCGCTGTCCGGCGCGGGGGACATACGAGCCGAGAGCCGGGCGGTGGCTCGACGTGGCAGGTGGCTCCGCGGATCGCAGAGGGGCACGAGGCAAACGCGGCATCACAATTTTAAGACCCGGCGACTCGGGAAATACTATTTTCCGTGAGGAAATTGGAAGTAACTGGAGGCAGCTGCGGGTTCGAAGGCCGACCGGCTCGCCCGTCTGTGCGGGGCACGGAGGGCGTCTTCAAACCCCGCTGGCCGCTCGCCCTGGTCCTCTCCACGAGGGCCGGGCCTTTCCGGCCGGGAGGGTGACGGTCCCCTGCTCTCCCTGTGGATTTGGTCCCGCGCAAGCCCACGGACGCGGCGGGCGTGGTCCGTTCGTCCCTCAGCCCGGTCAGGGCAGTGACCCCCGCACGACTTTGCAGACGGGGCCGTGGGGGAGGGGCTGGCGGCCGCTCGGGCAACGGGGCGGGAGTGCGACCTGTCCGTCCCCTGCTGCTCTGGGCGAGGAGGCGGCGGAGCCCGGTGACGCGGTCTCCCCCGCTGGGTGGACAGTGGGGATGTGGGGTGTCCGTCTGCAGTGACCGAGGACGCGTCTGCGCGTGTTCGTACTGTGTGAAGTTCCTACCTGAGGTTGCGCAGCCGGCGAGTCCGCCGACCGGTGCTTCGGCTCGGGAGACGGAGCCTCAGGCGGGCGGGGACCTGCGGGACGTCGCGCGGGGCCGCGTGTGCGGCCCTCTGAGGCTGCCGCTTATGCAGCTGGCGACTGGTTTGCGGAGAGAGGGGAAGGGCTGGGGACACGGGCATAGGAGAACTCGGGTCCAGTTGCCCAGGATGTGCCAACCTGCGCTTCCAGCATTGTGGGCCGCGAACGCAGACTGACATGCGTTCCAGCCGGTCCGGGGCAGCCCCCGCTGTCCCCGCAGCCCCGAGTCGGGCTCCCCGTGGTCCCGCAGGGGAACGTGCTTGTGACGGGCAGGGTGGGAGCAGAGGAGGAACAGCTGTTCCTACGGCCACGTTCGATGCCGAGCAGAGCCCCTTCCCAGCCTGTGGCTGTGTCCCTCACAGCCACTGCTTCCGAAGTGCCGGCTGCGTGTCGGGCACACGCTCGGCGCCCGGCGTTGACCCCCCACCCTCGCCGCGCCCCCGGGACGTGGGGTGACGCCCCCAGTCTGCAGGTGGAGGGCGAGGTGGGATTCGGGCACCGAGCGCGCTCAGCGTCAGGCGGGACTCGCCGGCCGGAGTCAGGCGCTGGTGGCACCTCCTGCTCGGGATTCACAGGGCGGGAGGTGCCAGCCCAGGGGACGGGGCGTCTCGGGAGGCGGTGGCCACACCCGAGGCCGTTACGACAGCACCGCAGACCTTCCTGCCCCGCGGGACGCGAGGACAGCGGCCCGGAGCTTTCGGTCCTGACGAGGCGAACCCGACCGCCTGGCCCACTGCGGTCCCTGGCGCAGGGACCGACACCACCACGCGGCCACCGAAGGACGAACGCAGCGTCGCTAAGCGCCGAGCGCACGCACACGCGTGGCGTCTGTTCCCGCCTGAGCT
>NW_011893917.1:4217-6807 GCF_000151845.1 Pteropus vampyrus | reverse complement strand
CGTGGGACAGCAGGACGGGGGCCGTCGCCAAGTGGGGCCCTTGCAGTAGGGGGCGCGGTCAGGGGCCGCCCGACTGCCGCACACATTCGTCACCGTGCAGCCTGCGTCACAGCAGCAGGAGCCCTGGGAAGCGGGTGGTCACCGCCCCATCGTCCAGGTGGGGACACTGAGGCCGGGGCCGCGGGCTCAGGGCCCCAGAGCGGAATCGCCGGAGGCGCCGGGGCCTCGGGTGGGGAGGGCCGGAGCGGTGGCCTCCGCCTGGCCCAGCGCCCGCCCACCCCGCATCGTCCCACGTCGCTCACAGCCATCTCTCTCTCTCACGGCTTTTGCAAACACCTTGGGGCGCGCAGGCGGCGGAGGGCACCGTGGTCATGCCACTTTCTGTCCCCCATGCAGACGCGTACCCCAACTCCGAAGTCGTCTACGTCTGGACCAACGGCACCGCCAAGTCGGTGGTGGTAGCAGAAGACGGCTCCAGGCTGAACCAGTACCACCTGATGGGGCAGACGGTGGGCACGGAGAATGCCAGCACCAGCACGGGTGAGCCGGGCCGCACCCCGTCTGGGGGAGCTGGGGGGCCGTTGCACGCCCCGCGCCCTGTCTGGTGGAGCTGGGGGCCTCTGCATGCCCCACCGGGGGCTGGGGGCCACTGCACGCCCCACACCCCGTCTGGGGGAGCTGGCGGCCACCGAGCACACCCCACATCACCCTCCTGCACACACCCCCGTGGTCTGGGGCACAGCTCTTGCGTGGTGCTGGCAGCCAGGAGCCCCTGAGTCGCCCCTCCCTGCAGCTGCCCGCAGAGACACCAGCTCTGTCAGTGGCTTTAGGGGCCATGCGAGGCCTTAACCTGCGGCGCCTCAACCCGCATGGGCCCGGGGGCCGCATGGACCCTGAGGGAACTGCCCCCGCGCCTGGCGCTGAGGCCCCGGCCACACTCCCGCAGGACGGGCCACACTCCTTCCTGCACGTACCCCGCTCCCTGCTCTCCTGCCCCTGCTCCGGGCGTCCAGAGAGTCCCCTGGGTGGCCTTTGGGAAGCACAGCCGGCAGCATAGAAATAGCCGGGGCCGCTGAAGAAGGAGTGTGCGCTGTCATAGCCACGCGTGCGAAACAGGTGGGCGTGCAAAGGGACGCGACGCCTCCCTCTCCTCAGCCTGCGGGGCGTGTCCTCGGACGCCTCCTGGCCACGGTCCCCCAGCTCCGTGTGACCAGGGCAGGGACTTCGGGCTCTGGAGTGTCGCCACACGGCCCAGCAGGAAAGCATAAAAAGGATGGAGTGAGTTCTGACCCCCTCAGGACACCCCCAGGGAGGCCTGGTCAGCCCCCTCCCGGTCAGCACTGCCCACGCCCGGAGCCTGGCCGGGCTGGGAGGACAGGGCGGTGGCCTCTCCTGTGGTCACCATGCTGCGTGCAGCACCAGAGGACAGGGCCGGTGTCGTGGGGAGGAGCGGAAGGCAGCTCGGCAGGAGCCGGCGGGGGTGGCGGTGCTCCGGGCGCTGCGGTTTGCTGTGGCGTCACCGGGTCTCTGAGATTTTACGAGCGAGGTCCCTGTCCTGATTTGCTTTCTGAAACGCCGGTCGTTTCTCTTTCCCATCGTCTGAGAGCGACCTCTGCCCTCCGTTCCAAAATCAAACAAACAAAACGAGCAACAGCAGAAACGCGTTCGAGGCAGGAAAGATCTCAAACCCCACGACGAAGAATCCGGGGTGCCCTCCGCTCAGGCGCCGCGGGAGGCCCGGTCCTGCTGCTACACTCACCGCGGCCCTTCCCTGTGTCCCTGGGTTTTCCGGGGGCCCCTCTCCCCTGCTCTCGCCCGGCGGGGGCCGTGGGGACGTGGGCACTGCCACAGCCCGGCGCCGGCCACTGCTGAGCACCGCGGGCCTTGCTGAGCCCTGGGCCTCGGCTCCAGCAGCAAACACCCTCAGAGCCGTGTTCAGTCTCAGACGGCCCCACACAACCTGCAGACCACCCCGCATTGGCGGCCCCACTGGGGTCTGCTCCAGGGGGACCCCAGGCCTGGTCCCCCACGTCCACAGGTCAGCCAAGCTCCCTGCCCACACCTTCCACTCCTTGCAATGTAGCCAAAGTCCTCATCTCGGCTCAGTTTGGCCGTCACTTCTCGAAGCTCCTCCCCGTCTCCCCAGGGAGCTGCACGGCCAGGTAGCACCAGAGACCCCCACAAACAGCCCGTCGCACCCCCCACCGCCAGCACCCCGCGCTCCTTACCAGTTCACCGTCAGGGCGGCATCGTTGTCAGCAATGAGCGGGAGGTCCCCGCTGGCCTCCCACACGGCCAGGCAGACCCACAGAAGGCAGTGGGACATGGCCCCCGACGTGCCCGAGCTCCCTGGCAGGGAGGGGGCCTGGCCCGGACCCTCGGCCGCCAGGCGCCTCTGCTTGTCACCAGCACCGCCTGGGCCGGGCGAGCACAGACCGGGCGGCGATGTCACCGCAGCCCCTCAGAGCCCGCCCTGGCCGCGACACGGGGCCCAAGCCCTGCACCCGCCCGGGGCCGGGATGTCCCCGAGTTCTATCCGGAGAGGCTAAATCCTGAAATCCCGGCGGCAGTGGCCGCAGGGGGCGGGGGC
>NW_011893917.1:0-367 GCF_000151845.1 Pteropus vampyrus | reverse complement strand
AGGCAGAGGGTCGCGGCCCCCTGCACGGCCGCCTTGAGGGAGGGGTCGCAGTCTCGACTGTGAGCCAGTCCGTGGCACCGCCGCGCCTCGAGCTCAGACTTGTAACGCGCACAGCAGACCTCGGCGGGGGCCTCCGCGGGCCCGCAGGAGCGTCACCGCCCCGTCTCGGGGGCGGCCGTGCACAGACGCCGCTCCTCGTGCATGGTCAGAGGGCCACGGGACAGTCAGGGTCCGCGGGCCAGTCGGACCCGGGTGCCCGCCTCCCGGACTCATGAGCTGGGGGAAGCGGGTGGTCCACAGACGGACGGACCGGCCGACGCGCCGAGTGCTGCAGGTGTAGGGGCTCTGGCTGCGGACGAGCGGCAGG
>NW_011893916.1:6751-9149 GCF_000151845.1 Pteropus vampyrus | reverse complement strand
GAGTCAAAACAGAACTATTGGCCTTTATGAGGTTAAAGTAGAAATGACTTCATAATCTCATCTCCTTCTAATCTCCAACAGCAGCACATAAAAGACTCACCTCCAGGTTGCTTGGGTAAAGAGTGGGAGACGTTGATGCCTGTGGCCCCAGTTCCCGTGGCTTCCGACAGTGTTGACAGTGTCTGAGCTGCTGCAGACGCGGAGGCCCCGGGTGTTTGCCCTCGACGCTGACGAGATCAGTGAAACCGTCAAGCAACGTGTAAACAGCAGTGTGAAAACCCTAAGTAATTTATTAGCAGACAGAATCCAGTAGTGTGTTAAAAGGATTATATAACGTGACTAACTTGGTTTTATTTTCCAGTGAAGTAAGAATTGCTTAATATTAGGCCTGTTGATATAAATCACCATTTAATAGAGCAAAAGAGAAAAACCATATGCTCATCCCCATATGCTGACAAACACTGAGCGAAAGTCAGCATCATTGTTTTTTTTAAATGCTCCTAAGAGAACAGACACCGATGGATACTTTATTACAAAGACCTCTCTGGACCTGGAGGCCACGGGAGCCACGGGAGCCACGGGAGCCATGACAGGGGTCCCCGGTGGGGACAGACAGGCTCACAGCCCTGCCAGCCTCGCCTTCCCCGATGGCACTGGCTGTGTAGTCATTCCAGAGGAAATTTAAAGCACCAGGTGGGAAAACATAACGCAAAGTGATAATTACGGACCATTTTACTTTGCATCTGGAAAACCAGATGCACGTGTGATTTAATAAGGAACTGGAAACCTACAGAAATATAAAAGTAAGTATGGAAAGCAGCAACCTTCCTCTCTAGAACCAAGAGCCACTAGGAAATACGATGGCAGAACAAACCACTTTATCATGGGTCAAAAACGGTCAATCCGTGAAGAGCGTGGTTAGGAGGGGTCGAGAAAGTGCCACGGCGAGGGAGCCGGGCGCTCTCCTGACGGGAGCTGATGGGATGGGAGGCTGGTCCCAATTTTCTCTCGTGGGGTCCCCCCCAGGACCGATGGCAGGAGAGGAGGAGGGCATTCGGCAAGTGACTTGGTGGCCCACGCGGGTCCTGTGGTGCTGGCCGAGGCCAGCAGAGCCCATGGCAGCAGTGCCGATGGCCCCAGTCAGGTGTGGCACGTCACAGAACGCACCATCTGCCCCCGGGACAGAGGGCGGGCCCCTGCTCCCGGTGTCTGGGCAGCCACAAAGCCACCGTCTCCTGCCCTGCGTTTCTTCCTTCTCTGACCCCTGACCCCTGAGACGTCAGCGTGGGGGCCCCACAGTTTGCCCCTGGCCATCTCCTTCCTCCCGCACCGCCCAGAGGCCTCACCCCTCCCTCCGCCGACCCCAGAACCCAGGTGGCATCTGTCCAGCCAAGCTCCGCGTCCATCCTGTGACCCCAGCAATGCCATGTGGGGACACTGGAGGGCACGGTGACAGGGACAGGCCCATGCATCCCGCGGGACATCTGCCATGACAAGATGGGTGGTCCTGGATGCATGATCCACTCTGAGCTGAGCTGGACGCCCACGTGAGCCTCCCACAAATGTGGGGCAGCACCCCATGCGGGCTGCACGTGAGCACTGCCAGGGCAGAGCCGTGGGGGTGGGGAGGGCGTGGCACCGCCGGGTCGCTTTGTGACAAAGTTGCTTGTGGGATAAGACCCCGGGCCCACGACACGACCTCACTACAAAGGCCAAGCAAGGCCCTGCCCCTGGCCAGACTCCCCCAGAAATGCGGTCCCTCGGCCCTCGATCACCGCTCCGAGGCAGTGGGACGAATCGAGGAGCTTGCTGTCCGGGGTCACGCAGCGCGGACACTTTCTGTTGGTGGTAGATGAGTCGCCCCATCCTGGCACAGGCGGGAGCGGGGTTCCGTCCCCTCCTGGCATCTCGGCACAGGGGGGTGCTCTCCTCGTGCGTCGAGTCCTGAGGAGCCGTGCAGCCCACAAACACAGGCTTCCAGCCGCCCGCGTCACTCAGCTGAGGCCGAGCGCACAGAAGCTCCTCGCACCTCCCCACCGCGTACTGGAGGGCGGCCTGAGCGGGGTCACTGCGGCAGAACCCGTGGGAGTGGGGACACGCACCTGGCAAAGACCTGCACTGCGCTACCTGGTAGAGCCGGGTAGCCCTGCGCGGACGCAGGCTGGAAATCGGGGTCCCCACTCCTGAGACCCCGCTTGACGCGCGTTCCCGTGAAAGGCTCACAGCCTGTCCCTGGTATCACCTCACAAACTTGCCGCGGGCACCGGGCGGGCCCCACACGGCACAGAGGGGAAGCGCGGAGTGGGGGTGACGTCCGGGGCCCACGGCGGCAGCTTTTCCCCCGGACTCAGAGCTGACGCCGTCGCTGGCGGCCAGGTTGGCGGAGGCTCAGTGTCCT
>NW_011893916.1:2959-3441 GCF_000151845.1 Pteropus vampyrus | reverse complement strand
GCAGCAGGTCAGAGCCCAGAGCTGTGGGGAGGGGCAGGGCCAGCACGACCTGGGCAGCATCACGGTGAAGACCAGCCAGGGAGAAGGCGCCTGGACCTTCAGCCACGCCATGGGGAGGCTGGAGTCCTGGGGCTGGCCGTGGCCGGCCCCTGGGCCACACGTTGCGACACCTCTGGTGCTGCCAAGGCCAAGGCCACACTCGCCAGAGCCCCAGGGCCCCGGCCCCCAGTCCCGGATGCCCACCTGAGGGTCACTCTCTGGCTGAGCCGGTCCTGCCCCTGGTGACTCTGAGTATGCCCAGGGCTGGCTCAGGGTGTTCTAGAAAGAACCAACCCTGTATGTCATCAGGAGCCAGCCAGCAACATGCCCATCCTCAGGTGCAGTGGGTTTGCATCCAGGTCCGAGGACACTTGTCATTGAGGCTGTTTTCAGACATGAGGTGGCGGGGGGACTGTGTCCCCAAAGGCTCTGAAACGAAGGGC
>NW_011893916.1:0-1844 GCF_000151845.1 Pteropus vampyrus | reverse complement strand
ACACCTCTGGTGCTGCCAAGGCCAAGGCCACACTCGCCAGAGCCTCAGGGCCCCGGCCCCCAGTCCCGGATGCCCACCTGAGGGTCACTCTCTGGCTGAGCCAGTCCTGCCCCTGGTGACTCTGACGATGCCCAGGGCTGGCTCAGGGTGTTCTAGAAAGAACCAACCCTGTATGTCATCAGGAGCCAGCCAGCAACATGCCCATCCTCAGGTGCAGTGGCTTTGCATCCAGGTCCGAGGACACTTGTCATTGAGGCTGTTTTCAGACATGAGGTGGCGGGGGGACTGTGTCCCCAAAGGCTCTGAAACGAAGGGCTTGCCCGGCCACCTCTCACCTGAGGTCTCCCAGGAGAAAGCCTAGGACGCCGCCTTACACCAGCAGCCTCAGAAGAGAAGTGTCCCCAGTGTGTGCTCACAGGACCCCCAGCACCCACGCGCTGCCTGGCACGTAGTGAGGGTGCGGTCAGTGTGGACGATCACAGCCACCTCGCCTGTGCCACGTGGCCAGCACGTGCCTGCTGGCCTTTGCAGCCCCCACACGTAGACTGCTGTCTGCTTTTGGTCCTGGCCTGTGTCGGGAACACCCCCTGCTCCTTGGCGTATCCAGACCCTGCCGTGCCCAAAGGAACGCACTCGGCTGTAGTAACAGACTCCGCTCAGCCAACCCGCAGCACCCTCCCTGCACTCCCAACTCGAGGCTTTTCATTTTTTCACAAAAAGAGAAACCTTGAGTTGGGAGTGCAGGGAGGGTTCGGCACTCACCGACACCAGGACAGGGGTGAGCATCTCTGGGACGCCTGTGGCCTCTCCTCATGGTCACAATGTGGCTGCAGCAGCCCCGACAGTCACGTGCTCTCCAGGAGGACAGGAGAGTGTGCGAACGTCCAGCCACTCAGAGTTAGCAAAGAAGACCCCTGGCAGGGCAGTTGCAGCTTTTCCAACCACAGCGAACCCCATGTCCGTCTGTACGGCCAGCAGAGCTGCAGGGTCGGGGAAGGGGCAGTGCGGACGGGACACATTGGGCCAGCTCCACGGGCAGCAGAGCTGAGAGTGCAGAGGTGACCGAAGACCCACTGCAGGGCGCGTAGAGTGAGGGGGACGGAGTGTGGATCTGAGTCACCGGGCATCGCTGAGCCCTGAGAAACGGGTGGGAGGCAGCGTGCTTCGAGAGGCCAGTCCCGGTCCCTGATGGGCCGCAGGCCCTGCCTCAGTGACAGGCCGGGCCAGCCGTCTGCCGTCCCAGAGGCTCCAGTGCGCCCCCCGCGCCCCCCGCCTCTCCACTGGCTGACCGAGGCCGGCAGAGGCGAGGACCACAGCAGACTCACACAGCCATGCCGGGCACACGGGGCTGGGCCTCGGGATCGCAGTGTGGGCGGCCGTGGTTCGGAGGGCTCCCCGGAGGGTGGGCTGCACCCCTCTCTGCACGGAGGCTTCACACCCGTCGCTTCCCGGCCCCTCTGGGAAGCGCTGCGGTGGCGACAGGCCCATCCTCGCTCCCGTGCCTCAGGCTCCCTCTGGCCTTACGCTGAGGCTGGCCCTGGCTGGAGGAGCTGCCGTCCCCGCCACAGTGGGGTCCCAGGGTGCCGGAACTTTCCAGGCCACTTGGAGTCTGTGCCGGAGGAGGCAGGAGGAACGGCGAGAGGTCGGGGCTGAGAGCAGAGCGCGCCGGGGTGAGGGCTGGAGCTGGGTTCTGAGCAGCAGTGGCCTCGGGCACGGCTGGCGGGGGCGGGGGGTGCTCCTTCGACACAGGATGCAAGAAAACAAGAAAGAGACAGACAGACGCACGGACTGACAGAGGGGCTCTTGGACACGCCTCCTGCTGTCTCCGGCGTCCCGAGCCAGCA
>NW_011893915.1:8472-9833 GCF_000151845.1 Pteropus vampyrus | reverse complement strand
AGACCAGCCTTGACTTGTTGACTCCCCATACTGTCTTCAATTGTGAGCTCTGGACAAGCAGGGTAGAGCACTCTGTATATCTTACATGCAGCAACGCAGTACCCGTACAGTCCGTGCAAGGAGTTGTGCACTGCCCAAAGGTGCCTGGAGGGAGGCGATTGGGGCCTACATATTAACCTGCATTCACCTCAAGCCGGTGCTCATGGTTCTCCACCTGTGCAAGTGATTGTTGGCACTGAGACCTAACACTAAAGGCACTAAAAATACTACTTGGAACAGGCTGGATGGGATTTGTGCTCAGACTGTTTAGATCACTCTCAGTTCACTGAATACTCCACTATGCTAATAGTGACAGTTCCCCTGCACCACAGGAATGTGCAGAACTCAGGGTGGGGGAGAGTAAGGGCTGGGAAAAGAGGTCACCAGCAGACACAGGAACCCAAAGCTGTACACACATGGCTGAGACAGCAAAAATGTCCTAACCCATTAGAGAGACTGGTGTTTTCTTTTTTATGTTTATCAATCTTGATCTTTCTTAGTTACTGGGTAGGACTGAAAGTTAAGGCAAGTCAACTGGAATCATAGGACTAACTTAAGGAAAAAATGTAAACTTAAACACTAGATTTCATCAACCCTCTGCCATTTCCTTCCATTATCTGGGAACTAATTAGTCTCTTTTAGATTCACTGATGACAAACCCTGCCCTTGGGCTTAATTACTCCCCCACACGGTGACAAACTCTCATATTCTTTTATTCTTCCTAAAATAAATCTAACTTGTACATCACCCATGCAAAATCCACTCTCTTTCATTCTTCAAGGAACCATTCTTCCTCCCCAATGGTGGTACAAGGGTCCTGGGGTCTTATAGGCCATCTCTTTTTGCTCTGCCCTTGGACATCCCAAGATGTGTGACCTACTGCCCCTTCATACCAGACTTGCCCATGGGAATCTTCCAGAACCCACCCTGTCTAAAAGCAGCCACACAAGACATGAGTGCAAGCGGGCTACCACCCTCAGCCACTTGCAGTCTTGGGGAAAATTCTTCTCCCCGCTTCCTCCAACTCCCCTGGGCAATGGACACTTCACTCCTTGACGGTATTGACCTGATATGAAGGCTTCAGCTTGGACCATATGATTTAGAAAGCTTTTTCTCTCTTTTCAATGCTTGGATTTCGGGACTATTGTGGACTCAGGAATTCTATTTGGGATGTCAAATACTGAAGGTTGATTCTTTACCACTTTGCATTTCTGTTGTTAGAATCCTAATTGTCTGTGAGACAAGAATGTCCCTGGCTGTAGAGGGGAAATGTTCCTATAAAAGAACACAAATAAGAAAAGAGCACTCATATTTTCAAAAAA
>NW_011893915.1:0-8381 GCF_000151845.1 Pteropus vampyrus | reverse complement strand
ATCTTACATGCAGCAACATAGTACCCATACGGTCTGTGCAAGGAGTTGTGCACTGCCCAAAGGTGCCTGGAGGGAGGCGATTGGGGCCTACATATTAACCTGCATTCACCTCAAGCCGGTGCTCATGGTTCTCCACCTGTACAAGTGATTGTTGGCACTGAGACCTAACACTAAAGGCACTAAAAATACTACTTGGAACAGGCTGGATGGGATTTGTGCTCAGACTGTTTAGATCACTCTCAGTTCACTGAATACTCCACTATGCTAATAGTGACAGTTCCCCTGCACCACAGGAATGTGCAGAAGTCAGGGTGGGGGAGAGTAGGGGCTGGGAAAAGAGGTCACCAGCAGACACAGGAACCCAAAGCTGCACACACATGGCTGAGACAGCAAAAATGTCCTAACCCATTAGAGAGACTGGTGTTTTCTTTTTTATGTTTATCAATCTTGATCTTTCTTAGCTACTGGGTAGGACTGAAAGTTAAGGCAAGTCAACTGGAATCATAGGACTAACTTAAGGAGAAAATGTAAACTTAAACTCTAAATTTCATCAACCCTCTGCCATTTCCTTCCATTATCTGGGAACTAATTAGTCTCTTTTAGATTCATTGATGACAAACCGTGCCCTTGGGCTTAATTACTCCCCCACACAGTGACAAACTCTCATATTCTTTTATTCTTCCTAAAATAAATCTAACTTGTACACCACCCATGCAAAATCCACTCTCTTTCATTCTTCAAGGAACTACTCTTCCTCCCCAATGGTGGTACAACGGTCCTGGGGTCTTATAGGCCATCTCTTTTTGCTCTGCCCTTGGACATCCCAAGATGTGTGACCTACTGCCCCTTCATATCAGACTTGCCCATTGGAATCTTCCAGAACCCACTCTGTCTAAAAGCAGCCACACAAGACATGAGTGCAAGTGGGCTACCACCCTCAGCCACTTGTAGTCTTGGGGAAAATTCTTCTCCCCGCTTCCTCCAACTCCCCTGGGCAATGGGCACTTCACTCCTTGACGGTATTGACCAGATATGAAGGCTTCAGCTTGGACCATATGATTTAGAAAGCTTTTTCTCTCTTTTCAATGCTTGGATTTCAGGACTATTGTGGACTCAGGAATTCTATTTGGGATGTCAAATACTGAAGGTTGATTCTTTACCTCTTTGCATTTCTGTTGTTAGAATCCTGATTGTCTGTGAGACAAGAATGTCCCTGGCTGTAGAGGGGAAATGTTCCTATAAAAGAACACAAATAAGAAAAGAGCACTCATATTTTCAAAAAATATAAAAATTAAAGAAGTCATCCCCTTGTATCATATACACCACAGGTCCACAGTATTTGAAAAAAGTCTCCCTTCACCACACCCACCACCACCCCAGGACCTGCTCTAGAAGAAATAACTCAGAAATGGGAAAACATTCTGTTACAAAAAGAGGTGGATGTGGTTCCTGCAGCAAAAAGATAGAATTTCCCCATAAGTCAGTGGGGTGTCAAAGTGCACAGGAAGCACTTTTGAGAAATGTTCACATGGAGATAGTGGCAAAGGGGTAGGGACTGTGCATAGGGCCATGACTTGTATAGGGCCACTGGGAAGGATGTGGGCTTTTGGTTGCTATTCCCCTGGGTTGTGGGAAAGGTCTTATTTAGCATAAATCGGCAACTGTTGTCCTCTTGCAATTCTTTTTAATGACTTTTAATGACCATCAAGCTTTAATCCTAGGTCTGATGCAGCCCTGCAGTGCTTCCTGCTGGCTTGTCTGGAGTTACACTGTCTCACATCAAGTGCTGGCTTCCTGGCTTACAAACTGTGTTCTTTTATATGGACATTTTCCGTCTACAGCCAGGGGCATTCTTGTCTCACAGAGAATCGGGATTCTAACAACAGAAATGCGAACTCTCATAGCTTCAGTTTATTCATCTGTAAAATGGGAATAAAGGTTATTATGGTACATGAGTGAGCAATACATTCTGAGTTGTCTACTGGTAAAGGCCACAAGAAAGTAGAATGGGATTTTGGATGCATTTTCTCCCCCATTTTGCTTATCTATACTTTCTAAGTTTTTCATAATGATTACTTGTTTGTTTTTTAACAAACAAAACAACAAAATAGTAACAGAAGAAACTACTGAAAAGGCAATGGCCAAGGTCCCTCTGAGAATCCTTGAAAACAGCCTTTACCAATTTATTCGCCAAAAAATCTAATGAAAGAAAAACGAGCCAGATAGGTGATGTGCTTACTTTTCCATCCCCAGGAATGCATAACATTATTGCTCATGAGCCCAGTAACTGGTTTGGTTAGTTGTTCCATTTGGTAATTTAACATTTACATACTCGCTATTTTTACAACAAGCCAATGCCTTTTTTCATTAGGTTAAGAACAGAAATTTAAAGGCACACCTCACTCATGTCTTCTGGTAAGTCCAGTTTGCCAGGACTAAATTGGAGAGTCAGTCTACTAAATGTCAGAAAAGTTGTTTTTTGCTTTCTTATTATTGTCTAAGGATATGCAAGCGGGTGGGGCGGGGGGAATACAAGCTTCCCAGATGGATCACTAGTCAACAAGGTTCACCAACGCAAGACCTGGACTCAGCATTGCATTTTGCCAGAAATTCTGCCCATAGTTGACCTCTTTCAGTGCATCCTGCATATTTAAGGGCTCTACAACCAAGAAAAGCAGAGGGGAAAGCAATGATGGTAAAGGCTGGTCTTGTTGAGAAACTCCAAGAGCTTTACCTTTACAGTGAACCATGAGAACAGAGCACACCTGAGGCATCCTCTTAAAATTACTCCAGGTGAGTGTTTGTGGCCTGGTGGCCCTAAGCTTCTGTTATTCTCTGCTATGTCCTAACACTTCAGGTGCCTGGCCCTTCTCAGACCTCGAGGGCTTGTCACATATCTTGTTATTTATCTGTGTTGTTTTACAATTCTAAAATCTTCAGTGATATATCATAATATATCACCCCAAATAAAGATGTTTTGATGATATAAGGACTTTCAAAAATTCCAAAACATCATTAAGAATAATTATAACAGTAGCTATATACTTAATGACTTTTAATGACCATCAAGCTTTAATCCTAGGTCTGATGCAGCCCTGCAGTGCTTCCTGCTGGCTTGTCTGGAGTTACACTGTCTCACATCAAGTGCTGGCTTCCTGGCTTACAAACTGTGTTCTTTTATATGGACATTTTCCGTCTACAGCCAGGGGCATTCTTGTCTCACAGAGAATCGGGATTCTAACAACAGAAATGCGAACTCTCATAGCTTCAGTTTATTCATCTGTAAAATGGGAATAAAGGTTATTATGGTACATGAGTGAGCAATACATTCTGAGTTGTCTACTGGTAAAGGCCACAAGAAAGTAGAATGGGATTTTGGATGCATTTTCTCCCCCATTTTGCTTATCTATACTTTCTAAGTTTTTCATAATGATTACTTGTTTGTTTTTTAACAAACAAAACAACAAAATAGTAACAGAAGAAACTACTGAAAAGGCAATGGCCAAGGTCCCTCTGAGAATCCTTGAAAACAGCCTTTACCAATTTATTCGCCAAAAAATCTAATGAAAGAAAAACGAGCCAGATAGGTGATGTGCTTACTTTTCCATCCCCAGGAATGCATAACATTATTGCTCATGAGCCCAGTAACTGGTTTGGTTAGTTGTTCCATTTGGTAATTTAACATTTACATACTCGCTATTTTTACAACAAGCCAATGCCTTTTTTCATTAGGTTAAGAACAGAAATTTAAAGGCACACCTCACTCATGTCTTCTGGTAAGTCCAGTTTGCCAGGACTAAATTGGAGAGTCAGTCTACTAAATGTCAGAAAAGTTGTTTTTTGCTTTCTTATTATTGTCTAAGGATATGCAAGCGGGTGGGGCGGGGGGAATACAAGCTTCCCAGATGGATCACTAGTCAACAAGGTTCACCAACGCAAGACCTGGACTCAGCATTGCATTTTGCCAGAAATTCTGCCCATAGTTGACCTCTTTCAGTGCATCCTGCATATTTAAGGGCTCTACAACCAAGAAAAGCAGAGGGGAAAGCAATGATGGTAAAGGCTGGTCTTGTTGAGAAACTCCAAGAGCTTTACCTTTACAGTGAACCATGAGAACAGAGCACACCTGAGGCATCCTCTTAAAATTACTCCAGGTGAGTGTTTGTGGCCTGGTGGCCCTAAGCTTCTGTTATTCTCTGCTATGTCCTAACACTTCAGGTGCCTGGCCCTTCTCAGACCTCGAGGGCTTGTCACATATCTTGTTATTTATCTGTGTTGTTTTACAATTCTAAAATCTTCAGTGATATATCATAATATATCACCCCAAATAAAGATGTTTTGATGATATAAGGACTTTCAAAAATTCCAAAACATCATTAAGAATAATTATAATAGTAGCTATATACTAGAGACTATGTGCTAAGCAGTATATAACTTACCCTCTATAATCCTTATAATATTCCCCAGAGGTAGGCATTTTTATCTCCTTTAACAGATGAAAAATGGAAGTTCTATGAGGTGAAGCGTGTTGCTCAAGGTTACATGGCCATTAAGAGACAGAACTAAGATTTGAACCCAGAACTATTTAATTCCAAATCAGTGGCCTTAATAATTACATATTCGTTTATTTGGTTATTGTCTATCCTTTGTGTTTACCATTCTTCTTATTAAATAGGTTCTAAATAAATATTTATAGAATGAATAAAGGCTATTTTTCATCAAGACATAGGGAATGGAGACATAATGGTGAAATGGCAGGTCATTGTTTATTTCCTAGTTCATTGAAATATCAGGGCCAGTATCCTTGTTCCCCTAACAAGTCCAGCCAAATCTGTGGCTCCTTGGTACAGAAGTGGGAATTCCTAGTTGCATTGCAGAAACACTTTACATTAAGACTTTTGTAGTATTTGTTTCTCTTGTGAATATTATATATGCTAGATTAATCAGCTCAAGCTATTCAAAGCTAGAAAATTTAAATTAAGTGAGAAAATAAATAAAACATTTTATAAGAGGGGAAAACTAAATCCAACTTCAAAAGAGAAATTTCTTCACCCAAATATCTAATCCTCTAAAATATATGGCTAACATTGTTTCTCTTACAGAAAACTAAAGTTAATTCTACAGCCATCTCATTTTCAGTGACATAAAATTACTTGTTTCTAACACACCTCAACAACAAGTCACCTCTTCTCCTATTTATTCTAACTTATTCTCCCTATGGACGGTCTGGCCACCCCGAGCAGGTCACCACCTCTGCCCATCTTTTTCTCCTGAATGCCTTTCCTGTGTTTCCGGAAACTATGAACTTTTGAATCCTAGATCCAAAGCTTCTTCTCAAAATAAGTCCCAGTGTCCTAGATAATACCAACAGTCAGGATTCTAGAGAAGACAATCTGTTTCCTGTCTCTAGAAGCACTTTGCTATTAAAGACACTGTCCATGGAACAACAAAGCCACTTGGGGTCTTTTAAAGATAATCAGGAAAGGAAATTATTAAGTCTGACTTACTGAAGGTGTTTTTAATAGGGAAGAATGCAGTGTCATCCACAGATTATTGATGAGTTTCTAGAAAGGTTTTTGAACACTTATTTTAGCCACTCAGGAAGGAACTGGTTGATCATTAGAAAGCATAAAGGAAATTGTCTGATGGAGGATGCTGATGGAGGTGAGAAGGCCCAGCAGTGGACCTGCATGTGCTGTCAGGCTGATGAGAAGACCTCACCCGAATGCACGAGGCAGCAGCAAGCAGCAGGGCCTGACCCATCAGACCCCATATCACAGGAGAGAGGACTTAGCCATCTTCCCTCAGGTCACACTTATTATTAATCAAGTTGGAAATCTAAGGTGCATTCCTGCCCCTTACTCACCAGTCACCCACAAATAGAAGTGGTAGGAGGCTGACCTGAAAGTAGGAGCCAGTTCAGTCAAAAGTTTCTACCATTTCAGCATTTGCTAAAATGCATTCATGCTACTTTTTAAATAAGGAAGCAGGGTTCCTGTGTAAATGTGACTATATGTGAAGGTAACTAAAGGATAAGATAAGACATGATGGTATGGTGAGTGTCCCAGTGACTACTTTGGGCAAATTTGGGCTGGCCTTTTGAGTTGCAGTTTCTCTATCTAAAGAAGAAAAGCTTCCTCATCACCGACCAAAGCAGGAAAGATTACTAATTGTCAGTCTCCTGCCAAGGCTGCCTAGTCACTAGAAAGTTCTAGTAGAATTGGATGTTGTCAGCATTACCGTTAACATGACCTCGCTGGGACAGTGCCAATAGTTTTGTTACTACAGCTCCTTCAAGTGTGGGAGATCTTATCCAAAGCAGGCAAAACCCAAGGTTACAAGAGATTAAAAAAAAAAAAAGAAGCAGTACTTCTGCGGGAGGAGGATGGAAATAGCAATAGGGGCCAGCACAGGATCATAAATTGTTCTGGAAAGTCAACTATGGTCTCCCTTTCTTTAGGCTTTTGATTTAGATAATGCCCTTGTTTCTTCCCTCCCAGGTTCTGCCTAGATGTCATAATTCCCACTGAGTCATCAAGCTTTTCTGGTGTAATATTCTCCCTCAAGAAGCCCACAAGCTCCCAAGACGTGATTTGACAAGTGGCAGATCAGCTAACAGCATGCTTTATCTCTAGATTTCAATAATATCTCTCCTTGCTCCAGTGTCAGAGGTTTGAGAGCCCAACTCTTTACTAAAGCACAGGCTGGTGGCTGATTTAGGCCTCCAGGGTAGAGAAACAAGTTCTTCCACTTCCTGGTACTAACATCCCCAAGGTTTGTTTTCTAATTCTTCCCTGAGTAATAGAGTCAATGTGCCAACCCTGCTGGCAATATTTAAAACTAGAACCTAGGCAAATGTTAGTACCCATAGCCAGGAAGTGAGTACTACCATGATAAGGAGAATCTTTTGAAGGGAAGGTATCAAATAGTGAGGGGAAGGAGGGGATGGGAATGACAAACCACATATCAAAGAATAAAAAGTTCCACAGTAGTCTTACTTTTCTGTCCTTCTCTCCAGTCAGAAAATGTGAATGAAAAAGGTGCTATATACAAAACCTGACAAGCTTGGGGTTGGGGTAGGGGTAGGGGGTGAGTGTGGGGTAGAAGTATATGACAGGCTTTACAAACTTGGTGACCAAAAGTAAGCACACAGGATGGTTTGATCATAAATTCCTAACTGGACAGGTAATGGCAGGTAGTCATGTCCTAGGCCTATAGCTTCCTTAGCAAAGGTTAATCTTTACCTCACAATGAGCCCTGTCCATTGTTTCTATGCATCTAGGATAGCATACTTTGGAAATGTCAGAGTCATTTTCTTCTCCAGGCCCTTCTAAGTCACAATCATGGTGCCAGAGCACAAGACTACAGAACTCTTCATTGTCATCTTGTTACACATCTCTATGTACTATAAATGTTATGTGTTAACTATCCCATACCCATCAATGTAAAAAAAAAAGTATATGTTGCTCCATTTTGCTTTTTACCCAATCCTAGAAAGTCCTCTGCTTTGCTTTCCCTTCCCTCTCCAATCTACTCCCAATAGATTTCATATAAAATTTGGTATATTTCCTCCTTTGATTCTAAATGTATAAATTTAGTTTTAAAACTGTCATTCTCCAGAGCTTTTTCTCAATCCATTGAGATTTTGCTTCTAGGCATGTTCTCAAAACTTTGGCTCAAACAAACTCCTATAAAACTTTTCTATATATTGGATGTTTCATCAACATTTATGTGATGTAGCCAGAAGGATTCCAAATAAGTCCACCCAAGACCACCTTGCAGACCCAGACCCAGTGTTAGGTACCAGTGTTAGGTTTGCCGAAGGAGGAACACACAAGGCCAAAGGGGTTAAGTAAGATTTATTGTAGCAGAGTGACAGCCGGGCTGAGCTGAAGATGGTGTCAGCCCTGAATGCAAGAAGACCTGAAACTTACATGGGGCTTGAGGTGGGCTCTTTTTGTGGGAATATTTCGAGCAGGTAAGTTGGCAAGGAAGAGAGGAGAGTCCAGTGAAATGGGAGGTGAGCATGTAGCATTGCCACCCCAGACCTTGCAAGGACCAGTTCCCACACAAAAGGTAAGTCTGCTGGAGGGGAGGTGGGGTGGGGGCACTGGGAGAATGGGGTGAAGGATTAAAGAAGTACAAATTAGTAGTTGATAGTTGGGCATGAGGATGGGGAGCACGGCATAGGGAATGCAGTTAGTATTAATATGATGGCTAAGTGGAGGGCCAGAGGAGGGAGGGAGCAATTGAGGGAATTGTTTTATGAACAATATAGATGTCTAACCAATGTACTGTATACTTGAAACTAATTGAAATAAATAAATTTATTTTTTTATAAAAGGGTAAGTCTGGTTCCCACACTCTGGGGGTAGGGATAG
>NW_011893914.1:5742-7798 GCF_000151845.1 Pteropus vampyrus | reverse complement strand
CCCGCACCCCGCTCTGTACGTTTCAAGATACTTAGCTGCTCCTGGTTCTCGGTCAGGTTCTCGGTCATTGTTCCCTTCCTTGCCACTGGCCGAGGGTGCATCCCCTCCCCCGCCACGTCACGCTGATGGGTCACTCCTCTTCGAGCTGTCTTCAGAACAGCTGTCTGCCCTTCCCCTTGCCCTTTCTCTGCCAGGAAAGATTTTTGGGGAAAAAAAGGAGGCCTGGGTGTTGAAGTGTCCGAACGGCTGGATGCAGAGGTGCTGTGGATACCGATGTTGCATCAGCGGGAAACCAGTCTCCACAGACCTGTCCTGCACCCCCACATTCCACCCACCCCCTGGTGTGGCAGGAGGGCTTAGATGAGATTGGGGTACAGCTGGGGGTGGGCCCAGGTGGTGTGAGCTTCATTTGGTGGGGGGAGAAGGTAGGGTGCGGAGAGGCTCGGGGAACAGGTGGGGAGCCAGGGGAGCTGGGGAGTTAGCCTTCTCTGGGACTGGGCTCTCCCCAGTGCTGGCGAGGGAGCAGTCAGTCTCCCCTTTCCCTGTAATGAGGGGCCCTGCCAAAGCTCTAGCTCGTTCCTCGAGGACAGTCTTTGCCCTACTGCTGTCCCATGCCACCCTGGAGTGGATGCTGCACCAGGCGTCCTGCCAGTGCCTGGCTTGGGGCCTCCTGCCAGGCCTGCTCCCCCTGCCCTGTGCACATACAGAAATCTGCTGGAGCCGCTGTCCCCTCCTCCCTGTCCTTCCCTCCCTCCAGCTCCCTCTGCGCCCTGCGCTTGGAGCTGGTCACTCCACGCCTCTCCTGCACTTGGGAAGTGGCAGCGTTGTCTCCTATCAGACGCTCGGGCCCACTCCCCCTCAGGTGTGGCCTCAGCAGCCCCCTCTGTCAGCATCAGATTGCTGTGTGCACCGGAGCTGTCGCCCGGTCTGTGCAGTCGGCTCTAGTTCAGTCCCGCTTTGTAGAAACGGGGGCATAAGGCTGGTTGTGCCCTTCATTTTGTCATCCAGGCTCCATCTTGGGCTTCCAAACAGGGTTGGGGTCAGCGCTGTGGGCACATGGGATGCTCCCGCTTCAGAGTGCTTAAGGCATTCTCTTATGATTTCCTGTTACTCTTACCGCCCTTGGCGGTGTCCCCACTTAACAGATGAGGAAGCTGAGTGGCTGCTGCAGTGGCTTGCCTAGTTCCCAGGCTAGCGAGGGTCTGCTCCAAGGCGCTGTCCTGCAGCCTCCCCACGGAAGCCCAGGACCCGCCATGGGCCCTCCTGGTCTGGTTTATGGGCAGCTGAGAGCAAGCCCTGCATCCCAGCCTGGGTTGGTCCTGCAGCCTCTGTTGGTCCGGCAGCCTCTGTCCGTGGTGCTGAATTTTGTGGCCCTTCCTTCCATCCTCACCTCTCAGGTTCCTCGACAGGTGGCCTCTTCAGGCTGGCCTAATTCTGTACCCTCAGGGGAAATGGCACCCTCTCTGACCCCTGCTTCTCCAAAGGACTGAGGCAGAGCTGGGATCGGTGGCCACCAGCCCTAGGAGCAGAAATGCCTGCCTGCAAGTCTGTCCTGCTCTGGGCAGGCTCTGGCAGCAGCCAGCATCTGCACTGCCCCTGGGGCCCAGCATGGCCGTCAGTATTCCGGGAAACACCGGGGCTCCAGAAAGGCTTGGAGGCCCTGCTGCGGGCCCACTGCCAGCCAGCACACGGACTCTGCTGCTGAACGGCTGTGAAAGGCTTGCGTGCAGGGCACGGGCAGCTGGGAGCTGGGAGCTGGCAGCAGGGAGCGAGCGAGCGAGCTGAGCATCCAGGAGAGTCGGGAAGTTCTGGGAGCCTGTGGGTGGGTCCTTTTCCAGCCGTATCCCAGGGAGAGCCCCCTCCTGGGACAAGACTTTCCGTACCTTACAGTGTGGCCGCAAAGGCCACAGACCAGGCTGAGGACCTCCCAAGAGTCTCCAGATGACCCCATTGTCTTCCATGCCCTCCTCCTCCTCCCTTCTCCCCCTGCTCCCTCCCCTTGCCCCCTCCCTTCTTTCCTCTCTCCCTCCCCTTCCCTCCTCCTTCCCCCCTCCCT
>NW_011893914.1:3055-3881 GCF_000151845.1 Pteropus vampyrus | reverse complement strand
AATGAGCCTCCCAGCTGTGCTGTGGGGGTTCCTCGGGTAGGGGCTGCAGGTCAGGCCTGCAGACGGCCCCGGGCCCAGCTCTGGGGCAGGGGACCATGGATGGCGCGTCATCCGGGACCACCCTGCTCCCTTGGTTTGCCACCAGGGCACCCAGGCTCAGTTCGGGCCAGCCTGGGTTTAAAGATAAGTGCTCCGTGAAGATTGTGCAGAGGCTGGGGCAGAAATGGTGACTGGCAGCGACAGCCGTTAGGAAGCCCCGGTGGTGGTGTCCCCGCACCCAGAGCGATGTCACTAGTCGCCAGTTGTGTTGTGAGCCATCTGTGACTGATAACAGCTGAGGGGCTGACAGCTTTGAGGGATGAACGTAGGGGAGCAATTCAGCGTATCCTGTAACAATGTCATCCGCTCGCTCACTTGCTGCTCTGCTTCCTGCTGGGACTGAAGGCCCGATGTGCTTCCGGGAATGGCTGTGTGTCGTGGGGGCAGGTCGGCCACGGGAGGGGATCCCACATGGGAGCAACTCTGAAGTGTCACAGTATGTGAGGCCCTGGAGCTCTGGGCAGGAAGGACAGTGGCGGAAGCGGCAGCTCGGGCCTCCTTGGCCATCCCTGTCCATCCAGCAGGAGGGAAAGCAGACCTGTGTCTCAGTTGTCTACATGGAGACCCGGCGGGCCTCTGGACGGGCTTAAGTCACATGCCCACCTGGACCTGGGACTGGCCTGGAGTGGCGTGTGCTGATTGGCTGAGTGGATCAGTGGGTGGGGCTGGAGCACTCCCTTCTGTGAGGGGGGTGCTGTTATCCCCCTTTTATAGATGGGGAGACTGA
>NW_011893914.1:0-500 GCF_000151845.1 Pteropus vampyrus | reverse complement strand
CCGGGCCACTGGGGTAACGGATGTGCCTGGGAATGGCTCTGGGAGGCTTGGAAGGAGGTACAGCTATGAAGTTGAACTCAGTGGTAGGTGTCTGGTGGTGATGACAGGGACAGCAGAGGCTCTCTGTGACTTGAGGTCCCAGGGGAGGGATGTCTCCTGGGTGGAGGATTTGTGGCCCCATTGCAGGTGGGAACATTGATCTCCCCAAGGCTCTCAATGGTAGGGTCACCGGCAGCTCAGCCTTTCTCGGTACCCTGATTGGATTCCAATGGGGGGCCGAGGGGCCTCTGGGACCCCTTGTTTTGACCCCAAGAGACTTTGTTTTCTGGGATGATGCACCCCTTTGCCAGGTCCCCGCAGGGCCCGGGGTGGATGGGGGCAGGCAGAGTGACATGGGGTTGAGCCAGCCGCTCAGCCTGCTTCCCTGGCGGGCCTCTGTCCAGGGTCCTGCCCTGCCTGCCTGGCTTTCTCGTTTCCTCTCTAGCTGCTGAGCTATTGAT
>NW_011893913.1:7094-8347 GCF_000151845.1 Pteropus vampyrus | reverse complement strand
TAAAACCGGGCTCACCACTCACTCGTTCAGGCGACCCAGACGAGCCACGCGGGCCCGTTTCACACGCAGGTGGGCGGCTTGGGTAGCACCGCGCCGACAGCAGCTGCCTTGTAGGGTGCAGTGGGGACCAGCGGCCACAGCACCTGTGAAGCGCTTCGGCAGGGCTGGGCGGGGAGCGCGAGCTCCGTTCTGCCCACGGGGGCCACGCGCCCCGCCACCTCCAAGCCCTCCCGCCCCGGGGGTTGGGGAAGCGCGGGGGCCGCTGCGCAGGTCGCTGGTCCACTGGGACGCGGGATGGACGGCCCGGCCAGGGGCCTGGCCCCAGCGAGGCTGTCAGCCCCGCACACAGCGTATCCACACTCACCATTTTCCGTTTCCGTGGACGGCGGCCTCAGCCGTGCGCAGTCGTAAAGCCCCGCAAAAGAACAATTACTCGATCTTGTCGGAAACCGCAGTCGTAAAAGAATCATAAACGCCCTGCGTTCGTCGGGCCGTCTCTGCAAACCGGCCGTCCCCAGAGCCCTAGCTTCTTTCCTTCCCGCTCTCCCTTCCCTCCGGGAGAAAATGAAATGTGTCGCTGACCTCTGCGACAAAATTCCCGAGGCCCCGAAGCTACCGGAGACAGCCCGCCTCCCCCTCGGACCGCGTTGGTGATAAACAATGTTTTATGCCCCATAATTAAGGGACACATAATAGGCAATTATGTAGATCACGAGTTAATTATATTTAAAACAGAGGCCATTATAATCAATATTCGCCACATTTCGACTGCGTTCCGGAATTAATAAATCTAATTAGAACTTTCGGCTGGCGGGGCTGCTTGCATCACCTTTCCGAGGAGCCGCAGCTGACAGCTGTCCGTGGCCCCTGAGCCTCACGTGCTCACACACCCACACACGCCGCGGGTGGGTGCGACGCTGTCGTCCCTGAGCGGGTGACTGCTCGCTCTCACTGGCGGCCACGCTGGCGGGCCGTTCAGGCGTCTTTGTCGTGGGTGCTGGAGCCTGGTCCCTCCGGTGTGACGCCTCCGAGCGCTGGTTGGAAGTGAGGTCAGGGAGCATCGGTGTCATGCCTGATCCCGGAAGGGTCACGCTTCGTCACTCTCAGGGGTCAGAGCGCGGCTGACGCTCCTGCCCGACTTTGGCCTGGCCAATGAGGGCGGTGCCCTTCGCCGGCCACAGCAGCTTCCCATTCACGAAACGCGCTTCTAGCCACCATCTTGCCCGGGCCTCCCACCGGGGGCCGTGGCCCTC
>NW_011893913.1:2735-3564 GCF_000151845.1 Pteropus vampyrus | reverse complement strand
TTGCTCTACACGACCTCGCTGAGAGGCAGATCGTCTGACCCTGCCCACTCTCACCCCCTGTCCGGTGGCCCAGGGGTGGGAACTCGGGCCTACCTAGGACAACGAGCTCCTTTCCTAGAACTTTGGCACTGGGACTAGGAGCCCGCAGACTCCTCATGGGCCTCGTGCAGAGCCCGAGGGGGCACGTTCTTCATGTGGTCGGGCTGTTTGGGGGTGAGGGGAACACAGCAGAGGGGCTTGGGGGCGCTTCTGAGAGCATCTCGTCCCTCGTCCCCATTATCTTTTTTGACCGAGCCGTTTACCAATCACCAGAACATTTCCGCGTCCCCCGAAAGAAAGCTCGCACCCATCAGCGCCCTGTGCCCGCACCCGGGTCCTCCAGCCCCAGCCCCCGCCAGCCCCTTCCTGTCCCCATGGATGTGCCCACTCTGCACACGTCCTGTGCTGTGCAGCCTTCCGGGCGGCTCCTCCCACCCAGCGAAGCGCGCACCAGCCCCGCGCGCCGCGTGTGGACACGGCCTTCCTCGCTCCCCCGCTCAGCCCGCCACGTTGTAAGGCCTGGAGACACCTCCCCCTCCGGTTCCTGGTGGCACCTACACACCAGTGTCATCCCGTGTGTGTCCCCTGCTTCAGTCCACAGGGCCAGCCCGGGTTCCTCCGTCTGTCCCCGCCAGCACAGGGGCCCGGCCGGCGACGGTTTCTGACGCAGGGCCAAAGCGGGGACAGCAGGAGGGGACGGGCGCCACCCACGGCGGCAGAGACAGAGCCGGCCGGGGCGTGGGGCGGGTCCGCCGCCCTGGAGCACGGCGGCTGGTCCGGAGCGGGGCGG
>NW_011893913.1:0-551 GCF_000151845.1 Pteropus vampyrus | reverse complement strand
CAGCTTTCCGTCGCTCGCCAGGGCGAGACCGGGCGTTGCCTCCCACGGTCCCAGAGGCCGCAGCCCAGCGGCCCAGGCAGCCAGCTGTCTGCTGCCCCTCGCCGGTGGCTATTGGATTTCGTTCGAGCTCAGGCTGAGAGTTGATCACGTTAGGGTCCCGGGAGGCTGGGGCCCTGGGCAGCGCCAGGCAGGCTGCGGAATGCTGATCCCAGCACAGGGCCGCGCTGTCCCCGTGGCCCCCAGAGGGACTCGCCCAGTGCCAGCCCACACAGCCGCCTCGGTCCCGTCACCCGAAGTCCCGTGCTCAGCGGCAAACACTGCCCCACGCACGGCTGAGTCCCGACCTCTGACCTCTGCACTCCGGCTGGAGGCACTGTGCCTACGGGAGGGTCGTGCTGGCTGGGGACCGTACAGCGCCTGAAGCCAACCTGCCCCTGACTCTCGCCCTGACGGGCGTGTCACTGACTCTGCTCAGAGAGGAGCTCAGATTTCTGCGGGCAACACAACGAGCAACAAATATCGATGGTGCGAAATCAGAACGGTTTAGTGCC
>NW_011893912.1:12796-15025 GCF_000151845.1 Pteropus vampyrus | reverse complement strand
CAGGTCAGGTGGAGAGTAGAAGACAGCTGGAGAGCTGAGACGGTTCCACATCCCAGCTCGGGCACCTAATTAGCTGCATGACCCTGAGAAAGCCGCTTGACCCGCCAGGGCCATCTATTTCACAGGGAAGTCACCCAGCTCATTGGGTGGATATGAGAACCATGAGTGGTCATTCTATCAGACACCTGGCACATAACAGAGCCCAGGGGATGTTGGTTCCCCATCCTCTGGGTTGCTCTGGGCTCATGAGATAATAATAATTATATCAGCTAATATGTGAGGATTTCTACGTGGCATGACAGCCTATGGGTAGGCACCACTGTCCCCATTTTACAGACAAAGAAATTGAGTCCTAAGACAAGGATATCATCTTGCCCAAGGTCGTACACCCAGTTAGGGCCAAACATTGGATTTAAACCTAAGTCTGTCTAGTTTCAGAACTGTGCTTTTAACCTACCTGGCTCTGCTAGAAATTAAGATCCTAGCCCTTGGGGGCAAACCCTGGACATTAAGGAGGTTTGTGCCCAATTCCTTGTCCTCTATCCTCCTCCCAAGAAAGCCAACAACTCTTGGCTCATCCCCACAGTTCTTGACTCTTCACTTTAAGCACAGCGTTGAGCACAGTCAAGGGAGAGGATAGAGCAGGTCGGGGAAGAAAACTAGGTTAGGCTGTCCTGTCAGTGACCCGGGACTTCCGTAATGCAGAAGTGCCCCCCACGCCCTATTCAGCCAGAGCTAGGGATTAGGCCTGGCTCTGCCACTTAGTAGCAGTGTGATTTGGGGCAAATTAAGTGACCCCTCTGTACTCTGGTGTCCCCATTTATGAAAATGTAAATAATGCCAGAAGTAGAAACTACCAGAAAATGTCTTAGCTAGGACTGTATGAGATAATGTTTGAAGAGCTTGACAGAGCCCTGACGTGTCAATCAGCAGTTGAGTTTTAGCCATTATCTCATCACTACCACCATCATCCCCCATCACCCCCGTCATTACCAACATCATCTTCTTTTTCGTCATCATTATTCTCCATCGTTATCCTCACCATCATCCTCCACCATCATCCCCATCATCACCACTATCCTCCACGATCGTCGGTATCATCCACTATCATCAGTATTATCAGTACCACGTTATCATCACCATTATCATTATCATCTTTATCACTGTAATCCACCACCATCATCATCACCATCATTTCCCATGATCATCGCAAACATCACCCATTATCGTCACCATGATCACCATCGTCTCCATCATCCTCCATTATCATCACCAGCATCATCCATCATCATCATCACCGTAACCATCATTATTTCACGGAGATGATGCGTATCAGAGGCGTGGCACGTGGAAGACAGTGAGAGATTTGATAAAACTTCCCTTGCCTGCCAGGTAGACGTGAGCTCCGGCACCTCGGAAGACAAAACTGTTATCTCTGTCTTGCTCTTTAGATGACACACGTGATTGTCTCAAGCACACAAGAGAATCTCAGGGACAGTAATGAAGGCTCTAATGCCTCCATCTCCCCAGAACACAACCTCTGGATCTCCCAGCGAAAGGACCAAACCCAGCCCCTTGAGACTTGAGTTTCTAGGAGAGAGAAAAGGTCTAAGTCCACCTCATTCTTCGGTTTCCCCTAACAATCCCAAGAGTGGCCCACAGCCAACCCACACTTCCAGGTCCTGTGAGACCTATGACTCTCATACCATCTTTGGCTCCATCTTCTCTCTTGTGTTTCCATATCATTCCCTCCTTCATTAAAATAATTTTTAAATGAGCATCTTTTCTTTCCCAGGCCCTGTACTAGGAATTCAAGAAACAGTAGAGAACGAGATGGTCCTTATCCCCACCCTCAGGGAGCCTTCAGTCTAATGAGACAGTTGCACACTGGACAGATAATTATAGGTGCAATTATAGCTACAATGAGTTCCAGGGGGAAAAAAATCACAAGGAGCTTTCATAGCATGTAGTGTGGAGCCTGACTTAGTTGAGGAACTCCAGGAAGGCTTCCTTGAGGAAGTGACACATAAGCTGAATGAGTAGGAATTCTCACAGTAAAGGGATAGGAAGAAGTTGGGGGAACACATTCTGAGAACAAACTTAGGCATAGGCCTGGAGGCATTTTGAGGGGGAACTCTACTGAGCCGAGAATGTTTGAGAATAACAAGAATGAGGTATAAGACGAGGCCGGCAAGATAAAGGGGGTTCTGACTTTGCTGAGTCTCTTTT
>NW_011893912.1:10527-12746 GCF_000151845.1 Pteropus vampyrus | reverse complement strand
AAGCCCCAGTATGTCCAACACTCAGTTTTCTCGGCTTTTCCCTGACACAGGCAGGTCAGGGTCTGACAACTCTCCTCTGACACGTGAGGCAAGGGTCTGCTCAAGGTCGCATGCCCTCCAGATTCTAGTGGCAAGGCTGGATTCCAAACATCTGGATTCAGGAAACAAAGTAGTCTACGGAGACAGAGACTGCCAACGAGATGGCATAGAACTGTTTGGGGAGAAGGCATATTGAGTTCAGATTTGGCTTCCATTCAGAGCTCTGACGAGGACTCAGGCCCCTGCCTTCGGACACCAAGGCATATGACCAAGAATAAAAGAGAACATTGTCATTATGGGGGCCTCACCTCCTGAAGACTCTCGAGTCTTCACGAATCCTCACGAGAAGGTCGTTTATCTCTGCCCTTCGAAAATCTCTCTATTTTCTTTCCTCCTTTTTTGTTTTTTCGCTTTCCTCTTCGACTATCTCTTTTGGAACAGCCACAAATGAGACAGGGAGATTAATTTCATATTTTGTCTACCGTTGCAGAAACACCTTCCCTCAAACCCTGGTGCAAAAAGTAAAGATTTAATCAGTCTCCAGTGTAGTTACCTCGTGTGCTCGAGAAAATCTCTGACGGGAGGCAAAGGAGAAGTTTTTGAACATTAAGCTTTAATGAGCGGAGCAGGCAAACATATTGCTGCCTCAACACCCGGCTTGGCCTCACTGGGGAGAAACCCGGGCTGGTCCATCAATCTCCCCAGATCGGTACTGTCATCGCTCTCGGCTCTTATTACGTTTGCCCAACCTGGGTGCGCAGGGAAAATATTCCATTAAATCAATCAGCACGAAGGCCAGTAAGGGCGGGGGCTTTGCAAAGTCTCACTGGGCTGATGGAGGCAGGGTTTTTGTGCACGCGCGCATGCGTGCATGTGTGTGTGCATGTGTGTGTGTGTGCATGTGTGTGTGTGTGTGTGTGTGTACTTAAAGGAGGAAGTTAATTCTTTCCACTTCTAAGTCATCACCCCTTAGACTGAAAATAGTCCTTATTGCAAGAAGAGAAAACACACAAAGGAAGAAAAGGTTTTGTCTTGAGGAAGAAGATCAGACAACAGTGAAAGTGTCTTGGGGACCCAAGGTTCAGGGATCATCTAGGCTGGGAGTCAGCACACTTTTTCTGTAAAGAGCTACACAGTCTCCATCACACCTTTCAACTCTTGCTATTTCACCATGAAAGCAGCCCCAGACAACACATACGCAAATGGGCCTGGCTGTATTTCAATAAAACTTTGTTTACAAAAACAGGCAGTCGATTCGATTCGGCCCATGCAGAGTTTACCAATCTCTGATCTAGGCTCCAAGTTTGAAAGAAGTAAATAGGATCCCACGGTGAAAATGGAGGAAATTAAGGTCGGCTTTCTCTTCCCATAAAGGTCACTGCTCGAAAGTCAGAAGAAAACAGGCAAGTCCCTATGCCACTTTGATGATTTAGTGGAGGAAGGTAAGTGTCATTTCACCGAAATGGCTCACCAATTAGACCAAAAAAGCTTAGGTGTGTCTCTGTGGCCACAGGACATTTGCACATGCTGTGCTACCTCTGCTTAAAAAGTTCTTTGTTCTACCTTTACTCAATTAAATCCTCTTCGTCTTCAGGTCTCAGCTAAGATTACATCCTTCAGAGAGGACCTGTCTGGTGCTTCCCACTCCTGCCAAGCACTCCGAGCACCCTGCACTTTGCATTGTTCCCTGATGTGAGGGTTTTTCTTCCAGGTTTTTCTTCCCTCATTAGGCTGAAAACTCAATGAGGTCACACCTAGCACCGAGCACACAGCATGGGGCCGGGTATGTGGGAAGTACTAAGTGACTAGGCTTTAAATACACTGGCATAAAAGGCTTTAATTAGAATTGGAAAACAGGATTACTGGTGACCTCTGAGTTTTCCCCTCATCCAACAAATTCTTACTGAAACCCTCAAAAACTGTAGAGAGAAGGGGTCGTGCAGGGGTCCCCCACCTGAGTGTGCAGCAGCGCCCCATGGAGAGCTCACGGCAACATTCCAGGCCCCACACCCAGAGGTCCTGGGACAGTAGGTCTGGGATGCAGCCCGGGAATTTGCAGTTCTCACCAACTCCCAGGGAGGCTGCTGCTGCTGGTCCAGGGACCACACTTTGCGGTTCTCAACTCTAATGTTCATGAACTACACACGAGAATCACCAGGGAAGCATTAAAAAATACCAGC
>NW_011893912.1:0-1957 GCF_000151845.1 Pteropus vampyrus | reverse complement strand
TCAGTCTACGAGATGAGATCTGAAGGGTGTGGAAACTGGAGACAATTAGATCTGAAGGAGTCTTAGAAATCTAAAGCAATTCCACTGTGTTATAAATGAGGGTGGGAGGTTGGGGGTGGGGGGGTAATGCATGTTCCTTATGGGATTAGTCAAGCAAGGTTTCTTCTAGGGGCATCTGGAACCAGACTTGAGAAGCTGTGGTGATCACAGGTCAGCAGAGACCAAGTATGTCTTAACGGACTGATGACATCTGCCAAGAGTATCTGGTCATACGTACATCACGTTTGCCACCCCTACCCTTAGTGCTTCTAAAATGACTCCTGAAGAAAAGGTGACTATATTGCATTGTAGAACCCCAAGTCAAAAAAGTCTGAACTCAGACAATGAGAATATTTGTAACATTCCCCCCAAAGTTATACTCTGTAAATTGTTTTAAGGACTCCCCTATACTGGGCCACAGACATGAAGGCTCTTTCTGGAGTTAGAACTCTGTGACACTGATGTGTGATCAGTTTTTGTTGACTGTGATAGATGATGGCTTGTACCTGCCCCATAGGGTCATTTCTCAGAGAAAATTCAAAAGCAAGGGATCGGAAAAGGGTCTTCTGACCCATAGGTATTTTCAGTCTCCAAAGAACAATGATCCTTACCTTTTTGTTTGTCCTCCAGAACCTGGAAACTATGCCCTGTCCGGGGAGCAAACTAAGCCCAAAGGTACTCTCCTCGCTCCCAGGAAAAGTTATTAACATAGAGGCCTCTCGAAAGGTCATACCTGCTAGGATGGCCTGCTCTGTGCACAACGGTGACACATTTAGAAGCAGGAATGGCACGAATGCCCCCATACTCTGCCCTGTACCTTTGGCTGCCATCCTTAATTGATCAAGACATTCCTTTGTAATGGACCTGGGTGGGGTCTCAGAATCTGGGTACACACAGCACCTCAAGCACTGCCTACAATCCATCAGCGTTAGCATGGAAAATTAGATTGGAATCAAGTGCCTGCTTTGTCTTCCTTCCTGGTTCACATGCCAACTTTTGCCAGCAGCCCTGGCTGGGCTCCAAAAGGCAGAAGAAACAGCCAAATGCACATCTGCTCATATTCTCCTCAGTCTGGGAGGCGAGCTCTTTGCTTCCAAGTACAGAACAGAGTGTAGGACTCCTTCGACAGGCAGAAGTGCTAGGCACAAGAAAGTCCCCCGTGTCCATAGACTAAGAAATAATAAGGCCCTGCTCCCCTGGCCAAGAGACTTTGTGCCTCACCAGGACCAAGTCTTACAAGTCCTGGGTCTCTGAGAGAGATTGGAAAAGGCATGGTGATGGCGAAAGGTGACGTTCCATGGGCTTATCATGAGACTCGCCACAGTGAAAGTTGCTAATGTTGGATCCTTACTGGGACAGGGGCCCCTGTCATCACTACCTAAGAGGATGGCTGCTATAGACTGAGTTGGGCCCTTTCATATGCCGAAGCCTTAGCCCCTAGTACATTAGAATGTGAGTGTATTTGGTGACGGGGCTTTAAAGAGGTAATTAAGGTAAAATGAGATCATTAAGGTGGGCCCTAATCCAATATGACCGATGTCCTTTTAAGAGGAGATTAGGACACCAACAACGCAGAGGGAAAACCATGTGAAGACGCAGGGAGAAGACAAGCATCTATAAACCAAGGGGAGAGGCCTCTGAAGGGACCAAGCCTGCCACACTTTGATCGACTTCCAGCCTCCAGAATCGTGAGAAAATGCATATCTGTTATTTAAGCCACCTAGTCTGTGGTTAATTTGTTACAGCGGCCTGAGGAAAGTAATACAAAGGCTGACTGAGAAATTTTAGCCTAAGTGAGGCACGCAGTATCGTTTTTTCCCAGGACCCAGAAAATGGCCATGATCAAGAACAGACACACAGTTGGGTGATAATCACATCCTTGAGAGCTGAGAAGGTGTTTCCATGGCAGTTGTCATAT
>NW_011893911.1:5972-8738 GCF_000151845.1 Pteropus vampyrus | reverse complement strand
TTACATGAGTGATATTAGTTTCATTATTTTTGTTGGATGTTCTTGTACTAAGTCACCAGGCTGTGGAAGTAAAAATTTTCTTCATTTCCAAAATGTGACTATTATAATTTATCTTTGCCTGAGTCAAAACTCTTCAAATGAGTACATTTTTTTTAGAGTGAGAAATAGCTGAAATGAAGTCTGCATGTTTGCAATGGAAAAAGTGTCTTTATAACTTTCAAAATTTTTTATTTTTATACATGGGCTTTGTATTAACTATGTTTATTTGAGACAAATCATTTTGCCTTTGTCTCATTTTTTTTTTATCCTTATACCTACATTAATTGTACAGAATGTCTAAAAACTCTTCTCATTCTAACTTTGCTCTCTTCAATAAAACAATTAAACCAGTAAGTAAACACATTTGTACTTGTGCCTTCTGATAGATACTCAAGCCATACATACGTACATATATACGCTACACAGTGCACAATTTTTGGTTGCACTTAACTCAGTTTTAATAAAGAATTTTTATTATTATTTTGAAAATAAGTCAACCAATACATCGAGGGTAATATTTTCAAAAGCTTTTGATATAACAACCGTTGCCATGTTTGTTTGGGTTTGATAACTCAAAAATGTCTATAATGCACAACTCAAAGCTACTTTTGTAGTTTATATTCTTATGTTTTCATGGAAGTAATAAGAAACCATGAAAATAATTAAGAAAAAAATATATTTAAATATAAGCTCAACTAATCAAGTAATCAATAATTGAGCAATTTATAGTGAATAAAATGGTAAATATAAAGAAAATCACAACTTCAACTTAATAAAAAATATAACTTCTAGAAGATAAGTTATTAAATGAGAAGTTATAAGTGTGACAAGCAAAGTAAAATATAAAGGCTTTTTTGTGGAAGTAATATTGGGCTGAGATGTGAAGGTTTATATGGAGTTGGCTAGATGAGTGAATAGGATTTAAATTAGGCATTTTGGCAGGCCAATCGATATAACCATTTTATGTAGTTTTTTCAAAATGGCCTTTTTTAAAAAATTATGAATTTAAGTCCTCTTTTAAATTATGAATTGAAGCAACTTACTCATCTATTGCTTTAAAAACTAGGTAAGATTCATGGTAAGGGATTGATATGTTTTTTTTATATTTTCTAGGAATGAAAATATGAATGTCTTAATCTGTTTGGTCTTACTATTTCCTTACCAGCTGAATCTAGTAAGACTCAGAATGACCATCTCTATAGCTATGTAGCTATAGTTAGAGTAGTGCTTGTGCAGAGGGCCTTCTTGTCTATTTAACAGGGAATTTTGAGGTATTTTTAAAATGATTGTAGAACTGGAATTAATGTTCTAGTGATGTAAACAAATAGGTCCTAGATATCCTGGGAATCTTTTCTTATTCTACATACTTTAATTTTATCCATCTTTCTATCTCTGTATCATTTTTGATAACTTTTTAATCAATATCCAAGGAGATTTTATTATTGTGAGTAGAAACTTTATAAGATGTTGAGTGAAAAATCTTTTAAGTTGTTTTTTTATATATTTTCACTACAAATTCTCAATCTCCCCACCCCCACTCCCCCCAAAAATTACAGGTTGGTAATATGACAATGTATTTACAGCTTTAACACCACATTGAATCATGTCAGTTTTGTCATATGATCCAGTAAGATGGTTTTCTGAATATTGTTTGATACTTTTTGAGATTTTTAATAGTATTTGGGAAATCACTACTTAAAATACAAACCATTGTAAAATTTTATCTCAACTCCTGTGCTCTGCTGATTGAAAAATAATTCTATGGTTTGGTCTGATTTTTTAAAACATTACTATTTAGAAACAAAACAAAATTGTCCTTAATAGAGAAAACTCAAGAGAACTTGTGACTACATATTTAGAATAAAGTAGGATAAAAGTCATCAAAAACTGCAGCGTCTGAGTCTTCATTTTTGTAGTGTAGATCAAAGTAAACTGTTCCAGTATTCCATTAAAAATAAGTAATCTACATGGATCTATGTATAATAGTCTACAAATCCGACTACTGATAATATCTTGCTTCTTCATGTTTACTTTTTTACCTTTTGTTATTTTTAGGTCTAGCTAACTGCTATTGGTTAAGGTTTTATTAAGGAAGCAAGGAATGGGACAGTTTCCATAGCAATCGTTTCAGAGCTTTGGCAAATCCCAGTGATTATGGGTAGCACTTCTAGACGTGAGTTGTTTCAAAGTCCAGTTGTGGTCCAAGAGGTATATCTTTGATAAAACCCAGATGAGCTGCAACTGTATTTTAGTCTATGCTTGCATTTAAACTATAGCCAATTATCTATAATAATAGGAGAACAGAAATAACATGAGTAATGCAACCTACAGATAATCTCAAAATATCATTTTAGCCCAAAATTTCCAATCCCTGCTGTATTAAACCTCTTATTAAAATTTCTTAGTATGTATTAAAATAAACATGTGAGTTTTCTTCTCCATTTATGGTCAAGGTGCCAATATAATATAAAATGATCCTTAAAATATGGCCACAAGGGAGGAAATATTGATTAGTCATTGGCCTAGATACCCATTTCTGAGAAACTCATTAAATTCTTCTGCCTATCAAACCTCTGGAAATACATCACCATCATCCATAATAATGTTTAAGTTAAATAAACCTATTTAAACAATATCAGTTTATTTGTTAACAATATAATGTGAATTCCAACTAAATCAGGAAGATTAAACATACCAATCCATCTCTTCTCCCTCCCTTAAACCCAG
>NW_011893911.1:3435-4752 GCF_000151845.1 Pteropus vampyrus | reverse complement strand
TTAGATAGATGGATAGATGATAGATAGATCCCTATCTCTATCTCTACCTGTACATATATCTGTATAGCTATCAGGAAAATTTCCCATATTTGAAGGACATGAATCTTCCGATTAAAAAGGGTCTGTTTAATGCCTAGTAGAATAATAACAAAATAAAACAAATCCTCAAAAGCATCCATTACCACATTCCAAAACATCAGGGATAATAAAATAACATTCTAAAAGCTTTTCTTATTTTGATAGGAGGAGATACATATTACAAAGGAATAGAAATCAGAATGCACTAAATGCTCATCTGCTGCAATAAACAGGTGACTTGAAAATAAATAGGTGCAAATATTAAGCATGAGAATGCTGAAATGACTATACTAATGTAGTCATACTAATGTAGCTAAAATAGGCATGGAGGTAAAAGTATTACCAAAGATAACAAGAAACAACACAAAATGATAAAAGGGTTTATTCATCAGGAAGATATATGAAGATATATGAAGTAATAACTGACAATTAAAGGAAGAAAACTAAAATTGCATAATATAGTAAGAGATTTTATTTGGCCAACTAGGCAAAAATAAATCAGTAAACACATAGTAAATATGAAGACCACTATAAAGCATATATGAGGAGCCTTAAAACAACTCTCAGTAGGTTTTAAATGATTGATAACAGAGTATGTTCTCTGACCACAAAAAAAAATAAAATAAAATAAAAATCAACAACAATAAGTATATAGAGAAACATAGATTTATGGATTCAACAAATCCCAATCAAAATTTTAAGAGGCTTTTTAGGTGGGGAGGGTGAGAGGAGTTACATGAGAAACAAAACAACTAAAAGTACCAAAGAAATTTTGTAACGCAGCTGAGTTGGTCATCTTATACAATTTGATTTTAAACTTAGTGTAAATCTTCAAAAGTCAAGACATAGTCCAAAGTAAAATTCAGAGTCCAGAGCTAGGCTACTGATTTTTGACAAAATTCCTAAGGTGAATCCATGAGAAAAGGAATGTCTTTTCAATAAATGATGCTAGAACAACTATATATTGCCATGAAAAAAAAAAAAAGATTAATCTCAATACTTCACACTATGCGCAAAAATTTATAGATCATAGTCCTTCAAAAATGAAAACAATACAATTCTTAGAAGAAAATATTGGAGGAAAAGTTTAACATTGGAGTAAGCAAGATTTTATGTTAGTACCCAACAGGTCAAATCATAAACAAAGAAAAAATGATACTCTGAACTTTATCAATATAAAAATTTTGCTACCAAAAGAAACAAGAAAATGAGAAAGAAAGCCAATGAATGAGGTAAAAT
>NW_011893911.1:0-310 GCF_000151845.1 Pteropus vampyrus | reverse complement strand
TTAAGCACTCCTTTCTGATCCTGTGGGCACTAATATCTGAGCCAAAGCCACGAGGTGAGAGCTTGCTGGTTGCCCAGGTCGCCAAGGGTTTCTTGCTACTAAAGCTGAATGTCAGCTCAGTTCCGGCATAATTTCCTTAGCATACCTTTCTCTCTTCCTTTTTAAAAAAGTCTTTGGAATTCTCTGATAAGGAAAAGATACTAAATTCCTGACAAGTCCTAGAAGTAGTTACAAAACAGACTGAAATGTTAATATACCACAAGCTCAAAGAACCTATTTAAAAATCAAAACTAAATAACAGCTAAATTAA
>NW_011893910.1:1915-3041 GCF_000151845.1 Pteropus vampyrus | reverse complement strand
AGGAAAGGATCAGTGATATCGAAGACAGAAATCTAGACATAAATCAAGAGGAAGAAGACAAACTGAAGAATGAAAAATAATGAAAGATAAATTCAAGAAGTAGCTGACATTATCAGGAGAGGAGACATAAGAATAGCGAGCATTACCAAAGGCGAGGAAAAGGAGCAGGGAATAGAAAGCATTTTCAGACAAATAGTAGACAAGAATTTCCCAAATCTAAGGAATGAGCTGGAACTTGAAATTCAAGAAGTCATCGGAACACCCAATTATCTCAACCCCAAAAAGCCTTCACCAAGACACATTGTATTAAAGTTATCAAAAATCAAAGACAAATATAGAATTCTCAGGGCAGCCAGGGAGAAGAAAATGGTAACTTGTAAAGGAAAATCTATTAGATTTTTATCGGACTTCTCAGTGCAGACCTTAGAAGCCAGAGAGGAATAGAATCAAATATTTAAACTATTAAGTGAAAGGAACTACCAGCCCAGAATAACGTATCTAGCTAAGCTCTCCTTTAGATATGAAGGAGAAATTAAGACCTTTCCAGACATACAAAAATTGAGGGAATTCTCCACTATGAGGCCTGTACTATAGGAAATTCGGAAAGGGGTGAGCTCACCTAAAACAAAATAACAACTACAACAAAAATACATAATTAGGAGTAAAGTGACTATCAGGCAAATAGAAGCAGAGGGGTGCAACCCTTACTAAGAACAGGGCATTATAAGCTTAAATAATAATAAGAAAATTGCTATAGCAAGATAGTAATGAACATTCAGTCTACATAGAAACAAATTGAGATAATGATGACTGAAAAGGGAAGGATTCAAAGATACAAATTCGCAAGAGGAAAAGAGAGAAGACACACACAGAAGAAAATCTATGACTATATATAACTATCTTTTTCATATTTGTAATGGTAACCACACACCATAGAGTCAGAACTGAAATATATAACATAAAACAAGAAGAATCAGAGGCAAAACACAACCAAAATAAAGAAAACAGAAACACATGGACAAGGAAACAGTATGGATATTGAAACAATCATCAAAAACCTACCAAAAAATAAAAGTCCAGGACCAGATGGCTTTACCAGTGAATTCTACCAAAAATTCAAAGAAGA
>NW_011893910.1:1561-1865 GCF_000151845.1 Pteropus vampyrus | reverse complement strand
ATTGAAACAATCATCAAAAACCTACCAAAAAATAAAAGTCCAGGACCAGATGGCTTTACCAGTGAATTCTACCAAAAATTCAAAGAAGATTTAATACCTATCCTCTTCAAACTCTTCCAAAAAACTGAAGAGGAGGAAATACTTCCCAACTCATTTTATGAGGCTAATATTACTCTGATACCAAAACATGGTAAAGATAACACACACACAAAAAACTACAGACCAACATCTCTCATGAACACAGATGCAAAAGGTAAACTAGTGAACCGAATACAGCAACATACTAAAAAGATTATACACCACG
>NW_011893910.1:0-1511 GCF_000151845.1 Pteropus vampyrus | reverse complement strand
AAAAAACTACAGACCAACATCTCTCATGAACACAGATGCAAAAGGTAAACTAGTGAACCGAATACAGCAACATACTAAAAAGATTATACACCACGATCAAGTGGGCTTCATCCCAGCGGCACAGGGATGGTTCAACATACACAAATCGATTAGTGTGATACACCACATAAACAAATTAAAAAATAAAGTCATATGGTCTTATCAATAGATGCAGAAAAAGCCTCTGAAAAGATATAGCATCTATTTATGATCAAAACACTTAACAAAAATCGGTATAGAAGGAACGTGCCTTAACATAATAAAAGACATCTATGACAAACCCTTAGCCAATATTATACTTAGTGGTGAAAAACTAAAAACCTTCCCTCAAAGATCAGGAAGAAGGCAAGGCTGTCCACTATTGCCACTGCTATTCAATATAATATTGGAGGTCCTAGCAAGTACAATCAGGCAAGAGGAAGATATAAAAGGCATCCATATAGGAAACAAAGAAGTCATATGTCACTATTTGCAGATGATATGATTCTCTATATAGAAAAGCTTAAAGACTCCACAAGAACACTACTAAAAACAATAAGCAAATACAGTAAAGTCTCTGGATACAAAATCAATGTTCAAAAATCCATAGCATTCCTATACTCTAATAATGAAGCATCGGAAAAAGAAGTGGAAAAAATAATTCCTTTTGCAGTTGTAACAAAAAGAATAAAATACCGAGGAATAAATTTAACAAAACATGTGAAGGACCTATATAACGAAAACTACAAGACTGTATTAAAAGAAATCGAAGAAGATACAAAGAAACGGGAAGAGATTCCGTGTTCTTGGATTGGAAGAATCAACATAGTTAAAATGACCATATTACCTAAAGCATTATACAGATTTATTGCAATCCCCATCAAAATCCCATCAGCATTTTTTAAAGAAGTAGAACAAAAAATCATCAGATTTATATGGAAGCACAAAAGACCCTGAATTTCCAAAGCCATCCTGAGAAAATAGAATGAGGCTGGAGGCATCACTCTGCCTGACTTCAAATTATACTACAAAGAGACAGTAATCAAACGGCATGACATTGGCAGCAAAACAGACACACGACTAGTGGAACAGAATCAAAAGTCCAGAAGTAAACCCATATTTATATGAGCAAATAATTTTCGAAAAAAAGCCAAAAACATACAGTGGAGAAAAGAAAGCCTCTTCAATAAGTGGTGCTGGGAAAACTGGAAGGCCGCCTGCAAAAGAATGAAATTAGACTGTTGTCTATCACCACACATCAAAATTAACTCAAAATGCATTAAGGACCTAAATAAAAGACCTGAAACAATAAAATGCTTAGAAGAAAACATAGGAACTAAACTCAAGGACCTTGGACTTAAAGAGGGTTTTATGAATTTCACCTCAAAGGCAAGAGAAATAAAGGTAAAAATAAAGGAATGGGACTACATCAAACTAAAAAGCTTGCGCTCAGCAAAAGAAACCATCAACAAGGTAAAGAGACAACCATTCGA
>NW_011893909.1:6464-6835 GCF_000151845.1 Pteropus vampyrus | reverse complement strand
CGCCGAGTCGCACGTCACGGGCCGTGAGTGCTGGCATGTGCCCTGTGCTGTTGGGACCTGCCCTCCTTGGCCGAGAGACTAGAGATCGAGACAGACGCCCCTCAGTAAGTCCTACGCGATGAGTGTTGGAAACGGAAATAATGTATCCGCTTGTGTCCCCCGGCTGTGTGTGAAAGTCAGGTCATCGGCATCTGTGTCGTTTCCATAGGCGAAAACCCGCGTGTTGTCACTGTGTTTATCTCTTACGAGACGAGCTGCTTCCGTGTGCGCGGCACTGTTGTGACAAGTGGGAGTCCTGTGCCGTGCAGGGAAGGACAGTGACCAGACACCAGTGAGCTCGCCAGACCTGCTTCTTAAAGGAACCAGTCACC
>NW_011893909.1:4775-5575 GCF_000151845.1 Pteropus vampyrus | reverse complement strand
GGCCACGTCTCTGATGTGCGACCTTGTCTGTTGCCGGCCAAAGCCCTCTCGGGGGACTGTTGGCTGGCGCTCCCCGGGGGCCAGCAGCGGCCGTGTGTCCGTGTTGGGGACTCTCAGTAGCCACACCTTTCGAGCGTTGCGTCAGGTGATGTCCCCCACGAGAACGACGTCATCGCCTCGGACACGGGGGGTCTTTTCAGTCCGGGAGAAGCTTCTAAAACGTGGCTGCAGGAAATGTGATCTTGCCTGCTCTGGACCCGTCACACCACGCGTCTGAACTCCGCTTCTGTCCCCGAGCCCGGAGGTCGGTAGACTAGGACCCGCGGACCAAGCCTGGCGGCCTCTCTGCATGAGTGTTGGGGACGGGGCCCTGTGACAGCAGAGCTCAGGACCCAGGACAGAGACCAAGAGGCCCGAGGAGCCTCACCCGTCCGCTCTGTGGTCTCCTACAGACCGGCTCTGCTAGCCACGGACCCAGCTCCCGATGACGCTGTTTATAAAATGCCGGGTGTCACAGCCGATAGGTGTCCAGCGTGAGATTTACCTGTCAGAGCGTTGGAAACACTACGCTGCTTCGCGCGGCTGTGGTCCCTGAGGCCGAAGCGGCTCCCATGCTGTGTGGCGGGGGACGCGAGGCCGGGGGACACGGTGCCAGGCGCCAGGTTGCTCCGCTCCTGCAGGTGTGCGCCTGGTCAACCGTGACGCGGTGGCCGGCCGGGTGACATTCCCGGAAGGCAGCGCGGTGTGAGGGAGGGACACGGGACACAGCCCAGCGTGACCGCCCGCCCAGGCCGAGCCGC
>NW_011893909.1:0-995 GCF_000151845.1 Pteropus vampyrus | reverse complement strand
GGGAAAGGGGGTACTCTGCGTCTGAAGTCCCCCAGCGTCAGCCTCTGTCACCCCTCTGTGGACTGATGCACGGCTGCAGGGCCTCTGCACCAGCCCCCTCCCCAGGCCATGTTCCCGACCCACAGGGGCCCACGGCCGCCGTCCTGGTCCCCTTGAAGCGTGCCGGGCTGCGCCGGCGCCCCACGCCGACTCGCGTCCCTTCTTCGGTCACCGGATGTCACCGTGCCCGCCCGCGGCCTTCCGGAGCTAGCCCTGCCCCTGCCCCTCCCTAACGGGAAAGTGCCTCTGTGAGGACGTCTCCCGCACCCTGTCCCCTCGTACCAGCGTCCTTCCTGTGCAGTGCCATGTCGTTTGGTTCGTGCTGTGATTTCAGGGCTCACTGCCGTTCCCGCAACTGTCCCTTTCACTGAAACTCCCAGGGGAGGGAACACACACTGCCATCTGATGTTTCCAGGCCTGACATCTTGTATATTGTGGTTTTTGCTGAAAAACACATACGTGTTGGGAGGTGGATGTGTCCTCAGTCGGCCAGGGTGCGTATGCTAGGACAGGTGTCCCCAAGGCCTGGACCACAAACTGGTACCAGTCTTGGCCCGTTCGGAACCGGGCCGCACAGCAGGAGGTGAGCAAGCGAAGCGTCATCCGCGTCTGCAGTCGCTCCCCAGCGTCAGCATCACCGCCTCAGCTCCGCCTCAGATCCTCAGGCGTTAGATGCTCATAGGAGCACCGGTTTCCGGTGCCACCAAGCTTGGGGACCGCCGTCACTGAGTCAGGCCGAAGTCCTGGGACGGCTTGTTTCTCCGTCTTGTTTGAGCCGTGCTCTCTGTCACGGCAGCCAAGCATGTCCGTGACTGACCGCGCAGCATCAGGCTCACTCGCTGGGTGCTGTGAGCACACTGTGTCGCCGTGTGCCACGTGCCAGCCGGCTTCCCTGTCAGGACAGAGGCTCTTCACGGAGTTTAAACATGGAGCTCTCACTGCTTCCTCTGACGCTT
>NW_011893908.1:10962-11658 GCF_000151845.1 Pteropus vampyrus | reverse complement strand
GAACCACAAGAACTACTGGGTCAACATGCAGGACTGTTGGAACTGCTGCAAGGTGCCAGGCCGGGGCCTGGGCGGGTGTGGCAACTATAGCTGGAAGAAAAGGGGGGGCGACCTGTGGGGAGAGCTGGCTCCCAGGCCATGAGGGCTTCAGCTGAGTCCCCATAGCCCAGTCCTTTGCCCATAAGTAACCATCCTGATATGATTATTGTCTCTCTTTCGATTTGTGCATCCTTATAAAATGTGGATTGTTAGTTTCTGTAAATGATTTTTTGAAAACGTTGTATTGAAATGCAACATACATGCAGAAAAGTACACTCATCCTAAGTGTACGGCTCAATGAATTTTCATAAATTTATATATATATATATGTAAACATATATATATATATAACCCAGAGCCACTTACATAAGTTAAAAATACGTGCACACACTATGGGGGGAGGTCCTAACTAGACACAAGTGGACTTTCTGGGGGTGTGGGCAATGTTCTATTTCTTGATCTGGGTGCAGGAACCACAGTGCATCCAATTTATGGAAATTCATCGAGCTGTACACTAATCAAGAGAGAGACAGGCTCCAGGCACTACGTTTTGTGCTCTGTTGTTGTTTCCAAGTTCCTCCATCTCCGACCGGGCCAGTTTCCTCTCCCAAAGGTAGATCCTGGGTCCTTTCCCCCTATTCCAAAGTGGCCCTGTCC
>NW_011893908.1:3417-5327 GCF_000151845.1 Pteropus vampyrus | reverse complement strand
CAGAGCAGGGTGCTAAGACCTCTCTCCACAAGGCCCAGAGAGCCCAGGACCAGCCACTCCTCATTCCGGGCCTTTCTGCATAGCCACTAGGATCCCCTCAAGCACTTCCAGGCCTTTCTTGTCCATCCTATCAGCCCTTTTAATGGTCATTGACCTTGGGCCTTCTCCAAGTCATCCCTTCTCTGATCTGTAGTCAGGGGCCTTCCAGGCAGGTCTGCTTGAAGCCTTATGCTTGCAGGTCAGCAGCCCAGAGACCTTAGGTATCGGCTGTGCCACCTTGGACAAACTTCCTAATTTCTGGAAGCTTTAGTTTCATTGTCTGTATGTAGAATGGGGGAGTAGGGTCATAGAAATAATAATAGGTACATTCATTTGCTAGAGTTGCTGTAACAAAGACAACAGACTGGGTGGCTTAAACAATAGAAATTCATTTTCTCACAGTTCCGGAGGCTGGAAGTCCAAGATCAGGTGTCAGCAGGGCTAATTTCTCCTGAGGCCTCTCTCCTTGGCTTGCGGGCGGCCATCTTCTCTGTGTCCTCACCCATGGTCTTCCCTGTGTCTGTGTGTCCAAATATCCTTCTACGAACACTAGTCATTACGGATTAGAGCCACCCTAGGGACCTCATTTTTAACTTAATTACCTCTTTAAAGATTCTATCTCCAACTATAGTCACATTCTGAAGTAGGGGTTAAGACACATGAATTTTGGGGGACACGGTTCAGCCCACAATGGGTAACATTCATTAAGTACCCTCACTCAGTGCCCACAGGTGCTTAACCTGAATTAACTTGTCTAAATCTTCACAACCACCTGGTGAGGTGGGTATTGGGATTGTCATCCATTGTCATCGTCTCATTTTACAGACAGAAAGACTTACACACTGAGGGGTGAAGTAACTTACTCAAAGTTACACAGCCAGTAAGTGACAGAGCTGAGATTTGACGGCCTGGCTCCCAAGTCTGGGTTCTCGACAGCAGATCCGTCCTACCTACCTCCTGGTCCTGCTTGAGGACACAACGAAACCCCCCTCTTCGTCCTTCCTTCCTGGCACACACACTCAGCTCTGCGGACATGCGAGGCACAGCAGTGTAGACAGGCCTGGAAACTGCATTGGGCATTCTCGCGACCCTCCAATCTGGTGACCAGAGCCTCCCCTGTGCAGTAGAATCTGGCCACAGGCCCCCCCTGCTGGCCTCGAGAGGCGGACCGATTAGATGGGTGGGGGGCAGAGGTCTGAGCATTGTTTGTGGGAGAAAAGTTTTAAATTGAGAAAATTTTATTCAAGTTTCTGTGGTTACCTAGTTTGAGGACCATTTGTCTAGGCCAGGCCTTATTTTACAGATGGGAAAACTAAGGTGTGAAGAGAAAAAAAAAACCAAACCAATAATGTCAGCCAAGCAGTGTCCCCAACGCTTTATGCACCTTCTAACTCTTAACTCTCTCGGGGGGTCCCAGTTTACAGTTAGGAAACTGAGTCTCAGAGTGGTGAAGGGACGTGCCCAGGACCCCTTAGCTGGTGTTGAATGAAGGGTGACACTGAATCTAGATGCCCCTCTCTTAACCAAAGGCCTGTGGCTGTGCCTGGTGCCTCTGCCGACCGAGGGGAAAGACGGGCATGCAGGGCAGGGGTGCTGCTGTCCCAGCCAGCGGGTACCAGAGAGGCCCCAGCTGGCCAGGAACAGAATCCTCCACTTCCTCCCTATCTTGGATCACGCCAGGTCAGCTCAAAACTGTCCATGACCTCTGGCTCCCCTAAAGAAGCTGGCAAGCCACCCTGGCTCGGCCCCGAGAAGTAAGACAGAGGGTCTGTCCATGACTTCTCTTCCAAGGCCCAGCCCTGACCAAAACCAGCCCACCCCACTCCTGCCTCTCCCAACAGGGCAAGGAGGAGGAGGATAAGAGCTTCGAC
>NW_011893908.1:0-1516 GCF_000151845.1 Pteropus vampyrus | reverse complement strand
ATAAATAAATAAATAAATAAATAAATAAAAAGATCAATCTCACTTGGTGGTTAAAATAAATAAATAAAACTAAATCACTAAGGGACCATCTTACAACCTTCGTGTTATCAAAGATGACAATGATGGTCCCATAGGGAGTGAGCAAGTGTGCAAAGCAGCCGATCGACGCTCGCTGTCACTGCAGGTAGGATAGCAAATTGGTACAACTTTTCTGGAAGGAAGTTGGTTAAAATAATAACAGCCTTGAAATATTTATGCTTTTGACCAGCATACATATTTCATTTTATTTTGACCAGTTTTATTGCTGAAAATTTGTCCTGAGGAAACAATGGGCAAGAATTAAAAAATGTATGATGTACATGTTCATCATGGTACTGTTGATAATAACAGAAAGGTTGGAAACAGTCTAAATACCCAGCAGTGGGGGATCGGTTACACACCTAATGCTCATCCGTGAGCACTCATGGACGCATGCCTCTCCCTGGGGTCTGGGTTCCAGGGGTTGGCCTATTGAGCCAGTGGCCAAGGTGCTCACTCCTCTGTCTCCCCGGCTCCCCGCCTCCCACCGCAGTGCACTCATACGTATCCATGCAACCTGAGATGGACCGTGTCATGGAGTTTTACGAAAGGGCCCGTGTGGACGGCCTGATAAAGCGGGAAGAGACGCCCAAGACGATGACCGAGCACTATCAAGGGAGGGCCGACTTCCTCTCTTACCGCCATGTCAATTTTGGGCCCAGGGTCAAGAAGTTGGCCATGAGCAGCGCAGAGTCAAACCCCCGGCCCATGGTGGTAAGCATTCTCTGGGCCTGGATTCCCCTGCTCCGGTAGGCCAGGGTTACCCCAGGGCGGGGACAGCCCCGACTCTGGAGTGGCACCTTTCCCAAGCAACCTTTTCTGTTTACCATAGGCAAGCTCCTGGGGCTGTCTAGTGTCAGAGCATGCTGCTCCCCACTGGGCCAGAGTTATTATTCCCTTACTATTATGAAAAGTACACACTTATGACTAGACACTTAGGAAAAAATGAACAATATAAAGAGAAAAGCAAGGCATCTTGCTGATATTGCTATATAATATAGGTTCCGTTTGAGTCTTTTCTAACTTAATCGAGGTGTGTGTGTGTGTGTGTGTGTGTGTGTGTGTGTGTGTGTGTGTGTGTGTGTGTGTGTGTGTGTGTAGAATCCCTATATCACCCACTTGACATTAAATTGTGCATTTTTTCTTCCATGTCATTACAAATTACTTGACAACTGTGTTTAATGGTTACATACCAAAGAAACTCTTTCTAGCAGTAAGGGCCGTCTAGAGAGGTGGTGAGCTCCCCATCTCTGGAGGTGAGCAAGCAGTCTGGTGGCAGGAGCTAGAGAAGAAATCCGGCACCACACAGGGCTGGACTGGCTGGGCACTGAGAAACTGGGGGGGTCATGAGAGCCACTGTCTAGCTAGGAGGGACTGCTCCACACGAACCTCCCCAATGACCCCAGGCCCCAGTGTCCCTGAGTGGTCTTTGCTCCTG
>NW_011893907.1:7773-9951 GCF_000151845.1 Pteropus vampyrus | reverse complement strand
GAAAGCTAAACACAGCAGTTAACATCTGAGGGGCAAGGGAAGAGAATGAAATGGAGAGGGGCCCACAAGAGAACTTCACAGCAAATGGAATTCTTTTCCCTTAAACTGGGTGGTGGGACAATGGGTGCCATTTTGTTCTTAGTCTTTATACCTTCTATGTATTTGGTTTATTAAAATATCTGCTCCATATTTAGTTGTTTTTTTTTTTTTTAATTTGTAGAGAAGAGTTTAGCTGGGGAAGCAAAACTTTGGCCTCTGAAACAATTGAAGTAAGACTTTCCATTTTTGTCTCAAACCTTGAAGGCCTCCTGAGAGACTTTAGTCACAGGGAGATGGTATCCAGTTAAGGAGGCAGGATTTAAAACCTTGGGAGTAATTTTAAAAGCATTCTTTCCTTCCAGTACTTAGCAAGCATTAACAAATACTGAGGCGCTCCCTGTGTGTCACACCTGAGCTGGGCAGAAAATAAGGAGACAGGGCCCCAGCTATTGAGAATCTACTTCCGAGAGGAAGGACTTAATCGCTGAAATGATTCGAGAACAAGCCATTCCTTCTTTCCTTAAACGACACCGAATGTCTACTTTCTGCCTGACCCAGTGATGAGCTTTTCTATGAGAGGGCCAAGGCCAAGACTCAGAAAGGAGAGGGTCCTGGACAAGGGGGATGTCAGTCCCCTTAACGAGATGAGACTGAATCTCTAGGAGTGAATTGACAAGGACTCTTATATTTATCTGGTAGACATCAAGAAACATTGAGTGTTTGTCTTCCGCTCAGAGCTTATGCTGGAGAGATGAAAAAGAAGGTGCGAGGAGCCTGATGAAAGCTAGAAACTCTCAGAGAAGGATTCAAGTTCATTATCGCCTGTTGGTTGGCTGAGCGCTCACCACGTGCCCAGAGTAGGCCGAGATGGGAGCCTGTGTGAGAACTTACAGTCTCACGAGGGCCAGGCGTCACCCACTCCACATGAAACCCGTGGGAGGAAAGTCACTAGCACGGGCCTCAGAGTGGTGGCCTCCTCCTTGTCAGAGGGGACACTGGCATCTGTTCAAATGGCCTTTTGCCCCTACTTTTAAGTGGAGACTTGTGGGTAAGGTGTGGGTGTGGAAGGGCATTTCCCATCAAGACAGCCCTTCTCGATAGAAGCACCTGAGAAAACTCTAGTCAGCACAAATCGTAACACCCGACAGGTGGAAACACCCCGGGGGTCCATCCGCAGATGAACGGATAAACAAAATGTGGCAGATCCACACAGTGAAATATTACTCAGTCATAAAAAAGGAATGAAGCCCTGACACACGCTGCGACATGGATGAACCTCAAAAACACCGTGCTGAGTGAAGGAAGCCAGGCACAAATCTGTGACTCCATTTCTATGAAATATCCGGAATAGGCGAATCTAGAGAGGCAGGAAGCAGATTAGCGGTTGGTTACTCGGAGAGGGGTCAGGGAATGGGGAGTGACTCATGAGTATGGGCTTTCTTTTGGGGCGATGAAAAAGTTCTGGAACTGGATGGAAGTGATGGTTGCACAACGTTGTGAATGCGCTAAATGCCACTGAGGTTTACATTTAAATGGTTCACTTTATGTTATGTGAATTTTACCTTGATGAAAAACTTAACCAGAACCCTCAGCATTTTTAAACGTTTGAAAGCAACAAGACATGGCTCCATCTCTTTTAGAGGAAGGTCCTTTGCCTTTCTCTAGCACAGTGGTTCTCAAAACTGAGCCTGCATCAGAACCGCCAGGAAGACTGATGCAGGGGGGTGGCGTGGGGCCCGAGAATTTGCATTTCTAACGCGCTTCCCGGTGATGTGGCTGCTACTGGCCTGGAGACCACACTTTGAGAATCACTATTCTTTGTACCATAATCTACTAAAGTTTTGGGGTGCTTCGTTAGACTCTTTTAAGGTAAGGGCACGTTCGCCTTGGCAGAATGAATAAATTGGCAAGGTGACTGTGTGATACAAACTACTGGCTGTCCCCATACTGAAATGCAATATCTGGAGACATTGGGAATTTGTTTCTGGTTGAAATCACCAAGAAGAAGGAAGAAAGGAAGGAAGGAAGGAAGGAAGGAAGGAAGGAAGGAAGGAAGGAAGGAAGGAAGGAAGGAAGGAGAGAGAAAAAAAGAAAGGGAGAAAAGAAAGGAAGAAAAAGAGATAAAGGAGAAAAGGGAGA
>NW_011893907.1:4599-5183 GCF_000151845.1 Pteropus vampyrus | reverse complement strand
TAAATTAAAATCGATAATTAAAATCAAAATTTCATGAAAACGTATTAACTAAAATTACACTAAAACTTATTAATTAAAAGAAAACTCGTTAATTAAAATCACATTAAAACTATTCATTAAAATTAAAGTGTAAAACTGAAATGTATTGATTAAAATTAAAATCTATTGATTAAACCTCAAAGTTAGTAGATTTAAATTTATTAACAAACTTAAATTGAAATTTGGTCATTGAAATTTCAAAATTAAAATTTGGTAATTAAAATTAAAATTATTACATTTAAAGTGTCTGCAGATTATGTTCTACAATTACCATTCCACAATTAAAGGAATTCGTGAGACATGCATACGAAGTTACTAAATGCCGCGCTACGTGGCCGGCATCGCTCGAAGGACTTCACGTGCATCAACTCACTGAATCCTTCCTTACAAGTACCGTATGAGGCAGATACCAGTATTATCCCCCATGTTCCAGACGGGTAAACTGAGGCACAGTGAAAGAAACCTAGTAAATGGAGGAGTCAGGATCCAGAGATCGGGGTTCGAATGTGGCCCCCGAGCCACAAGCTGTACGGCCTCCGCCGAAG
>NW_011893907.1:0-1889 GCF_000151845.1 Pteropus vampyrus | reverse complement strand
ACGAGCCAGGTGGCCTCAGCAGAGTGGCTTTACCTCTCTGTGCCTCAGTTTCCTCTTGTTATAGAGCGAAGAGTTGCCCCCCGCCCCACTCTGTATATTGAAACTTAATCTCCAATGCGATGGTGTTGGGAGGTGAGGCCTTAGGGAGGTGAGTAGGCCATTAAGATGGAGCCCTCGTGATGGCTTTAGCACCCTTGTAAAAGAGACCCCAGGAGCTCCCTCCCGCCATGTGAGGAGGACACAGCTGTCTCTGGACCAGGAAGGGGGCTCGCACCAGACACCGAAACTGCCAGCTTCTTCTCCATCTTGGACTTCCAATCTCCAGAACTGTGACAAATAAATTTCTGCTGTTTATAAGCCACCCCATCCATGGTATCGTGTTACAGCAGCCTGCATGGACTAAGACAGCTCTTCTCTGAAGTGGGGATGATAATAACACCTGCCTATGAGGTCGTTTGTCGTGAGGATCCAAAAAGCAACCACATCTAAAGACCGGAAGTATGTGGGACTGCTCTGGGCCCTGGCAGCCGATGGGACCAAATGACAATGACAGGTGGAACGGACCTACCAAAATGCCAGGTGTGCGGTTAGCACGCCACTAGTGCTAACATGTGACCCTCGGTGTCAGCCCCATTTTTCTGATGAAACAACCAAGGCTCGGAGAGATTCAGTCACGTGTCCAAGGCCACGGTTACTGAATAATTGGGCCACAATTTGGACCGAGATCCATCGGATTCCTCAGTTTCTCTTTCTGACTGTGAGCACCAGCTCTCACTGGTCTCCCCGCCTCCTCCCTTCTCTCCACGTCAGCCAAAGGGATGCGAGGAAGGGGTAAGAGCTGACCAAGTCTCCCGCTTCCCAAGATCCTCGGGGACGTGACTCAGCACAACACATGATCGGGGTGAGATCCCAGCCTGGGGAAAACACTGCTCCGAAAACATTACTGAGACTCACGGCGAGCTTTGAATTTGTGGATTAAACAAGAGTATTATTGTATCGGTGTTACATTTCCTGATTTTGATAACTGTCCTGGGGCTTTTGAGAATGTCGTTGTCCTGTGACTCCATGCTGACGTATTTATAGGGATCAAGGGACGCAACGTCTGCAACTCCCTCTCAAATGTCCAGAAAAATGAGATAAAACAACTGTGGGCAAATGATACATTTTTGACCGGTGAATCTAGCAAAGGGAAATTCTTTTCACCATTCTCGCTAGTTTTCTGTAGATTTGGACTTGTTTCAGGTAAAAAACAAAACAAAAAACCCCTACGCACCCACCCAAGAGAAATAAAAACCTCTATGTCCACATGAAAGCTTGTACGCGAACGTTCACAGCAGCATTGTCCATTACAAAGAGTGGGAGCAGCACAGCTGATCGGCAGCTGCTGAATGGACAGACCAGACGTGGTAGAGCCAGACGGTAAAATAATATTCAGCCATAAAAAAGAACGAAGTCTGATCCGTGCTATCGTTATGCTGCGTAAAAGGAGCCAGACGCAAGAAGCCACGTGCTGTATGATCCCGTTTACACGAAGTGTCCCGAACAGGCAGATCCATAGAGATAGAAAGGAGCTGAGTGGTTGCCTAGAGTTGGTGGGGAGTGGGAAATGGGGAGTGACCCCCCGATGAGTACAGGATTTCTTGTTGGGGTGATGAAAATGTTCTGGGACTAGTGATGGTTTCATGGCATTAAAACTATATGAAAAACCGTTGAATCGTACACTTTAAATGAGCGAGTTTTATGGTATGTGACGTGTATAGCCATTAAAAGTAACGGCAATGACAACTAATGCTTCGATGACAGTGGATTGCCTTTGGGATCAACCCTCAAATCCCTGGTGTACCTGCAAGACCACCTCGGCCTCTCCCAGCCTGTCCCAGCCAGGCTCC
>NW_011893906.1:6997-8291 GCF_000151845.1 Pteropus vampyrus | reverse complement strand
CCTGGGCACGAGGACGGCGATGGGGGCTGGGTGAGCTGCGCAGGACCCCCAAACACGAGCTGCCATGGCTGACCACAGGATCTGCTAGCTGTCACCTCTGGCTTCTAGGCAGGGGACGCTCCCTACCAGCACGAGGCTGGACCCCGGGACTGGCAGGTAGAACAGAGCCTGCACCCCAGGACGCGCTGGGCACCCGTGTCCTTCAGCCTGAGGCTGTGTCAAGGTACAGCCTGGAGGCAGGATGCAGCCCAGTGCCTGGGACCCCGGCCCGCCCTCCTCGCCTCTGGCTGGACTGGAGGGATGAGGGATGGCCGATGACGGGGTGCGGGGGAGGCCCAGGTCCACACACAGGTGGAGTGGAGAAGCCCTCAGGCCGCCTGGAGCTGCAGACCCCTCCTCCCTCCATCGCCCCGTGGGGCCCTCTACAGGGGACCAGCACCCCCACCCCTGCACGTCAGCTCACTGCCGTGGGTCTTAAAAAACATCGTCAACTCCACGTCACGCGTAAACCGCCCCCGGTCCAGACGGCACAGAGCGCACCGCGTGGTGCTCTGGCTTATACTGTTTTTCTGGGGGGTGGACCAGGTATGGGGCGTCTCCTCTCAAGACACATGGGGGGCCCTGATATCTGAAGCAGAAGGCACAGGATACCAGCCAGACCCCTAAGCCAAGTGTCCTGCCCGTGACACAGACGCCGGTGACAGGGTCGGAAGTCAGTGAGAAGTGAGTGTTTCCCGCACTGGTGTTAAGCTGAGCTTTTAAATTTAGAGTGAGTGACCATACTGTCCTTAATCCCCAGGACAAGAGCACTCTGGGCCCCAGGCCGGCACCGAGCTATCTCTGTCACAAGCAGCTGTGGTCCAGCCCCACATCAGCCTGGGCGGGAGCCAACGTGAGCCGAGCGGGACGGGCCTGGGGATGGCCTGGGGACGGGCATGCGGAAAGCCTAGGATGCCCCCCCAGGAGGCACAGGGACCGCTAACCCTGGCTGCAGTGGCCCAGATGAACGGAGGTGGCAGCAGCACTGGTCTGGAACACGGCAGCCCCGGGCCGAGGATCTCAAACACCCTCCGGGAAGAGAAACACGTCCATCCAGAACCGACGAGGTGCCCGGGGGAGTTCCCGAGGGGGCGGGGGACCCAGTCAGCACCCCCGGCCCTCCCAGATCCCTCGCCCCGGAAACGCAGATGGGGAGAGTTACGGGTGGACGAGGGCACCAACCCCATAGGGGCTCCTGGCAGACGGCATCCACGTGTGCACTCGGCAGAGCTAACGAGCCACCTGCACACGCCCC
>NW_011893906.1:4914-5219 GCF_000151845.1 Pteropus vampyrus | reverse complement strand
GACTGCCCGGTTTGTGGCTTTTTTCAGCACCTCAGGAAACACACAACCCCCACCCCACTGACCTTGACCTTGACCCCACCTCCGAGGGAATGGGACACAATGGCTTCGGACAGGTCTGCTCGGGCTCAAACGACGTCCGTCCATGGAGAACCTGGATGGCCTTGGAGCAGCTGTGGGGCTGAGAGCGCCACGTCCCCAACCCCAGGGGCGGCGGGGGACACCGGATGGGGCACGGCCCCTATTACCTCCCCACACGCAGCCCAGCACTGGGCTCCGAAACTCTAGACTCAGGCCGCCGGACAGGC
>NW_011893906.1:0-1769 GCF_000151845.1 Pteropus vampyrus | reverse complement strand
CAACCCCACCCTGCGGCCTGGGGCCCCTTCCTGCAGTAGGGCCACGTGCTTTTCCCTCTGCCTGATTTCTTCATTATTTCCCCAAATTCATGGTCTGACTTTTCTTCTTGGGGGATGGAAGAGACACAGGACAGGAGGACTCGAGGGCCATGGGGCCCGCGCAGCCAGGACCGGCCCCGGGCCCAGCCGCGGCCATGCGCCTGGCCTCTGCAGGCCCCTTCGCGTGACACGGATGGCCAACTAAACTGGGTTACGACAATTAACACAAATTCTGCCTCCTGTCCCCAAACTTACATAACGGCAGACGCTGTCTCAGGAAGACGCTCCTCCATCAGTGTCCCCATTTCCTGCCCTGCACCCCGGCTCTGCTCCTCCTGCAAGCAAAGCTGCTTCTGGACTCCGCGGCCTGCGCTGGCCCTCGGCGCCCCGCATGGCACTCGGTCCGGGTCTGGCCTCCCGCCCTTCTGGGCAGCACGGGGTGGAGCCAGATGGCTGTCTCAGCAAGGCCTGCCCCCCATGTCCACGACAGCCCCCCCACAGTCCCCTCCAGGCACTAAAGCATTCCTACGAGCCCCGCCTCCCCCGGGCCACCCAGAACCTCAGTATGGGAACTTACGTGAACATAGGGTCCTTCAGATGTAATTAGTTAAAGACCTCAGAATGAGATGGCCCTGGGTTAGGGAGGGCCGGCCCTACACCAATGACTGGTGTCCCAAAAAAATGAGGGACGGTTAGACACACAGAGAGAAGACACGCATGTGACAAGGGACGCGGAGATGGGAGTGACGTGTCTACAAGCCAAGGGCACCGCCAGAAGCTGGAAGAGGCGAGGTCTCCTCGAGAGCCCGGAGAAGGAGCCAGCGCCGCCCACACCTTGACGTTGGACCCCACAGGTGTTTGATTTTGGTGCTCACGGGCCCACACCCTCCCTCCGGCCCGTCCCCTCCCAACAGGGAAACAAACCCTGCTGCCCTCCTAGAGCCCACAGATCCACGGGAACCCCAAGAACAGCAGGTGCAGAGTGGGGAGCAAGCCGCAGCTGGGGGGGAGGAACGGGCTTGGCAGGAAAGGGAGGAAAGCAAAAGCAGGCACAGCCCCCTCTCTGCCCTCGAAGTTTGAACACAGAGCCCATGAGGTGGCCTTTTGGGGGCCACTCTGCTGATGAGACGTGGGATGCACCACACTCTTTTCTCCTTCGAAGCTCAGTCTGCTTCCCCCACGTCACACATGGGGACACTGAGGCTCAGGGAGGCCACAGCGTTGGCCCAGGGTCCCATAGCAGTGCCACAAAGAGTGCGGTTCAAGTCACAAGACAACGCTCCCCCAACGCTCCCCGGCTCTGTGGGCGGCAGCCGCTCGGCTGAGGATGGCTCCGGATGGTCCCAGGAACTGTCCGGGCCCCGTCTAGTCCCCGCTGCCCGCAGAGCCCTGTCTGCTCCTGTCTGAGCGGCCCCCAGGGAGCGAGAGAGAGCTTTCTCTCTGCCCGGGGGGATGACAACCCACGCTCCCCGACATCGCCGGTCGCCTCAGCTGGAGGTACAGGCGTCGACATGAGGATGGAGGGCGGCCGGCATGGGGGTGGCCATCGGGGGCAGCACTCGGCCTCCGTGGCTGCCAGCGGACAGCCTCCCACTGTGTGGGGTCGGGGACGTCATCACCCAAGACCAGCCCTGTCCGACGTCTCCATTACAGGCAGACAGTGCATTCAGTCGGAAAGAATCTTAAAGCTGGTCGACTGCAGCCCCCTCCAACCAGACCCAACTGGGGAG
>NW_011893905.1:6097-8382 GCF_000151845.1 Pteropus vampyrus | reverse complement strand
TCCCACGTGTTCTTCTACAATGCCATTCTTCCATGGCATAGATGGGCTTGTGACTGCTTTAACCCAGAGAAGAGCGGGAGTGCTGGTGCGGCTTCCGAGGCAGGATGTCAAACAGCAAAGGATTCACCTCTAATGTGAGGCTGAGTGGGGAGGGCAGGTAGAGAGCTAGGTCAGGGACAGTTCTAAGAGAAATGACCATTTTTTTCTCCTTAGGCCTAGGGTATTCTATTTTTTTCCAATTTAAGATGTTGCATATGTAAAAAGTATCATCAATTCAATGAAGACTTTTAAGGAGCAAAAGGACCACCTCTACCATGTTAAATGTGTCATCCAGTATATGATGCATTATAAAAAACATTAAAATATGAAACAAATGCACAAAATGCATAGAAATATGGTAAGTTCTTTAACATGTTTGGTCCCCTATCAGTACATTCTGAAAGTACAAGGGAGGCAGGGTTTCTGGAATTAATAAACCACTAACTGTGCGAACAGGACTGACTTATCCCCGAGGTGCAGTGCCAAGGGCTCACGATATTTCTAGGGTCCCACAATAATGTTCTAATGTCTTTTAAAACCTCAGGAAAAAAAAATTAACTTTCAGGTTGAATAAAATGTTTTAATATAAAATAAAAATACATTTATTTTTTACCCACATACTGATTAAATATATTTTTTAATGTTGAAGATATTTAAATACTTATAAATATTTAAAATTTAATATGTAATGTCATTTATGGAGGAGAGTCATGGTGCAACTGAGTCATCTTGCTCACCTGCTAAAGAGACTCTAACATATACAAGCTTCCCTTTTTGCACCTTCAAAACCTAAGGCTCAAGGATCCTCTAGAAATAAATCCTGGAAGGGATTTTTTCCCACTCAGTAATTCCCTCTTTGGAATCTAGATGGCTCCATTGCTCTAAAGTTAGCGGAGCGAAGTGCTGTGATTTACAATAACTGTCCGATGCCTCCTGCAGAGCAGGCAGAGGTGACTTTATGGTAGAGATAGCATGAGTTGTGCACGGCTGGAGGCAGGCCTGGAATTTTTCATGACCATTATTCTTTTAAACCCTCAGTCCCTGAGGATAATCCATGAAAAGTAAAACCTGGTCATTTTAAGCTATAGTTGAATTATTGAGCATGCCTGGCCTGCATGAAAAATTTAAATGTCTAAGAGAATAAATAAGGTGCATAAAAAGATTTTATTGAACTTCTCCAAATCAGTGAAGAACAGTAAATGGCTGCTTTTTTTTCTTCCTTTCTTTTTTAAGCATCAAAGGAAGCCCCTGCAATTTGTTAAGAGATCTCTAGGCTCCCTTGAAAATAATGGACTCAAATACTTAGCAGACAAACTAGCAGAAAAAATACAACTCCCAGAGGCTATTTCATACTTAGGGAGATGGCTTATAAAATTTTTGAGTAAAACACTAAATTTTCCATTTTCAGAATTCCTGGCCCAGTCTTTTAGACCAGATGGTTGCTCATCAAACAACAAAAATGACCTAAATCATTCAACTCTATTTTCTCTAGCTGCTTGGTAAGGACATACATGCAAATATGTCTGAATAGAAGCAGACAAAAAAAGGTGTGTTTACAGAGCTTAAAAACCCACTCACAGTATTCATGGAACAGGAGGGTCATGTCTTATATTTCTGCTTTTAATTTGTGTCTTACAACCATAGAGGCTTCTTAACTATTTCCTTCCCTCCTAGCCACTTTGAAAAGTGATTTGCTTCTATCATATTAAATTCAAATTCCATCTAAATGATAAATGTGATTTCTGTGATGTGAATTACCAGTGAGACTTGGGGCTTCTTACCTACAAAGTAACGATGATGGAGGCTAAAGAGACAAGGCAGGGATGGGAAGCAGCCTGCATCAGGGTTTCCTGTGGAGATGTGTGTGCCTATGCATTACGTTATCTCCGGGAAAAAAATAAGAATCAACTAAACTTTATCAAAATATACTCAGGTGAGGGATTTAAATGTTCCCCAAAATGATGACTATATGTTTATGTGTATAAATGAAAAATAAACTTTATTTTCCAGTTGAAGCGAGTTGTACAATATCGTACATGGCATGGTAAGTTCTAAGTTCTTTGTGACGATATTAAAGCTATCAAAAGGTGCCTCATGTCATTAAGTGAAAGTGAGGAGAACACAACTAAGTGGTCATTGTTTTCCACAAATGCATTCATGGGAGCAAGTTGACAATTTACTTTGGAGCCCCCAAATAATAATGAATATGGATAAACAGCACATGCAACATGTCAATATTATGCTAA
>NW_011893905.1:602-1082 GCF_000151845.1 Pteropus vampyrus | reverse complement strand
GCCTGTTTGCCAACTGAACTGAACTCAGTGGAAGCGAGCACAAGCCAGCACTCATCTTTCACATAACTACCCCCTCTCATTCTGCTTTGTGAAATTGTTCCCCTGGATACAAGTGTGAATAGGTTGCATAGCTTTCTAGGTACTTTCTGGTAATAAAAGTTCTGCAACTTTTAAATAATTAAAATCCCATCCAGGGTAAATCAAAACTCCAACTTTCATTTAATTTAAATCTCCTCCCAATCCCCAATACAGGCCTATCTCAGACAAAGAGAAGCATGGGTGACTTTTTCTTCTGCTCAAGATTCAGGTCCCAGGTAAGGAAGAAGGGAGCCTTAGGGCTTAAATGATCTTACTTGCCTAGGACATTGTACCCTGATAGCAGGACATCCTGTGTGGCACTTGCACAGTGGCTGGCCCCTTTATCACAGGGCTTTGGTGGTCTCCTTGGAGTTCTTCCTGTTGGACATCCGTAAGGGCAGT
>NW_011893905.1:0-398 GCF_000151845.1 Pteropus vampyrus | reverse complement strand
CCAAATTATTTTTAGGCTCTGACCTAAAAGATAAGAACACAAATAGAATATTGAACATACCCAGATCAAAGTAAGAACTGCCACATTCCATTATACTTCCAATATATTTTAAAATGCTTTGAACTCTGGGGAAAAGGTTCCCCCCACCACCACCACCACAAACTATAGGTTGTGGTATTTAATTGCATTTTTTTGCCCCAAATATGTTAGCACTAGATTTATTTTGCCAAAATCCCATGTGAGTCTTTTTCACTGCTCTTTTTAAGCTCTTCCTTGTCCTATTTTATTTTTGACATGTGACTGTATCAATAAAAAGCAAATTACAATATCTAAGATTTAGATAGAGTAGTCTATTACCATCATCTTCCAAAGAAGAATAAAGTAAAATATTCTAAAGC
>NW_011893904.1:9971-11378 GCF_000151845.1 Pteropus vampyrus | reverse complement strand
CTGCACATGGATGTTTATGGCCGCTTTATTTATAATTGCCCAAACTTGGAAGCAACTAAGGCGTCCTTCGGTATGAATGACCGTGGTATATCTATCTATACAAAGGAATATGATCCCGCAATGAAAAGAGAGCGATCAAGCTTCAAAAAGACAAGAAGAAGTCTGAAAAGTATATGACTAAATGAAAGAAGCTGATCTGACAGTTCTGCACACTAGATTATTCTGCCCATGTGACAGTCTGGAGGAGACAAATCTGTAGAGGCAGTTAAAAAAAAAATCAGCGGTTGCCAAGGGTTCAGGGTGGGTAGAAAGAGAGGGATGAACAGGTGCATCACAGAGGACGTTTAGGGCAGTGAAACAACCCTGCATGATGCTCTGATTTTGCACATATCACTGTGCATGTGTCAAAACTCATGGAATGTACAGCACCCAGAGCGAGCCCGAATGTACGCTAGGAACTTGAGTCAATAATAATGATCAGTATTGGCTCATCGTTCGTAACAAATGAACCACGCTAACGTAAGATGCCATAACAGGGGTGGCTGGTGGGGTCGTGAGATGGTACGTGGGAGCTCTCTGGACTTTTCACTCAATAGCTCTGTGAACATAAAACCGCTAAAAGAAAAACGGTCTATTGATTATATATATAATCGATTCTAAAACCCGCCCTTCAAATTATACAGGACTCATAGGACATCGTTGCATATGTTAAAATCAATAGGCCAAATACGTCACTGTCGCCTAGCAAATTTGGATCCCACACTAGGCATGACCGCACCCAGAGGATGGATGCTTTGGAACTTAGACTGAGGTGGTCCAGGCTGTGATTTCTGGCACAGATTAAGGGAGGTTATTCATCTTCAACCGTGTACAGATGGGTTAAGGGAAAATGATAATAGAATAAAGCGAAAATAGATACATTTTTAAAGACTTTTAAGAAAAAATTCAGTTTGATGTTCATCTTTCTTAAATAGAGTTAAAACCAAAGCGCTCTGCCTGGTTGTTCCCAACACATCCCAATGAAGTAGAAAGTCTGAATCGCAGAGACGGTCCCAGGCAGGGTCCTCCCACGCCTTCAGCACTTCCCTGCCGAGACGGCAGCTCTCGCTTACGATTCATCCTCAGTCAAACTGAGAGATGATCCTCTGTAGAACATGGCGTGCAAAACTACTAACTACTGATTCAGGCGAAAGATCACATGCTTGGCCAACGTGCTCTTTGAAATTAAAACCTTTCCCACATTCCAAGAAAAATAGAAGGATATTTTCCCTAGGAGCTCTGCAGATCATACCTAAGGTTCTACTTCAAGTCAAACCTAAACACAGATCCGCCTATGATGACAAAGCTGTTTAAACACTCGACACGTGTAATAAAGTAACTCGATGGTGCCAGGTCCCATTTACTTTA
>NW_011893904.1:1136-1546 GCF_000151845.1 Pteropus vampyrus | reverse complement strand
TTGGTCTGTACTAGTCTGCTCAGGCTGCCATAATAAAGTACCAGACTGCGGGGCTTAAACAAGAGAAATTTATTTTCTCATAATTTTGTACATTGGGAAGAAGCCCATGATCGACGTGCCAAAGTGGCCAGTTTCTGATGAGTTTCCCGGCTTGCGGACGGCTGAGCTCCTGGCGCCTCTTCTGATAAAGACCCTCGTCCTATTAGAGCGGCACCCCAAACTCATGACCTTGCTTAACCTTAATTTCTTCCTTGCATGCCCCCTCTCCAGTATAGCTGCATTGGGGGCTTAGAGTTTCGACAGATGACTTGTGGGGCGGTGGGGGAGACAGGACACAAACATCCATAATGCTTTCTCCCACATCACGCTGCCTCTCTGTAGGACACAGCCATTAGCAAAAACAACATTGA
>NW_011893904.1:0-1021 GCF_000151845.1 Pteropus vampyrus | reverse complement strand
GTTAGATTAATGCTTGACGATCTCAGCCAGACATAGACCACTGACCTCGCCATAGCACTAGATGTGTGGCGTCTAGAATGAAGGCTCTACACCAGCGGTCCCCAACCTTTTTGGCACCCGTGAGACTCTAACACTTGATGACTTAAGGTGGAGCTGAGGCGGTGATGCTGGTGCTGGGGAGCGGCTGCGGACACAGATGGAGCTTTGCTCACTCGCCCGCCCACCACTCACTTCCTGCTGTGCGGCCCAGTTCCCAATAGGCCACTGTCCGCAGCCTGGGGGTTGGGGACCCCCGCTCTACACCACAGATTCAGAAAGACCAAAGCCAGTGGTCCTCAAAGTGTGGTCTGGCCAGGGACCCCTGGGCGGCTCAGACCCTCAGAAACTCCAGGAGGTCAAAGCCACCTTCATGACAACAGTAAGGCTAAGGAGTTATGTGTCTTTTCCACTCTTGCTCTCTCGGTGTACAGAGGAGCTTTCCAGAAGCTTTCTAACGTGTGATACTGCAATGGATTAAGACAGAGGCCAACATGAGAAGCCAGCCATCTTCTATTATACCAGCCAATAAAGAAAATAATGCTGGTCTTCCTATTAGACTATTTTGTTTTGAAAAATGAAATTTTTTAAATACATATATGTTATTTATGTCAACATGGAATGGGTCTATTGTTATTCTCAAATTATTTAATGAATAAATATTTTAAATCTCTGTTTTACTTACTAACTAAATAAACATGCTCTGTTTGGCGTCATCCACAAAAACAGAAGCTCTCTGAGTCTTCCATGATTTTTAAGCGTATAAAGGTGTCCCAAAACCAAAAAGTTTGAGAAGCGTTGGCCTGTACAACAAATAAAGGCATGTAGATTATTGGTTTGCTAACAGGAAGTGTCGAAAAGTCAGCTAGCCTGTTTAGTTACTTCCCCCGTGTTTTCCCAGCCCCCAGCACAGTGCCCGCAGGTGGGCGTCTGGCGTGTGGACGCGGGAAGGAGGGGGACACTTCATGGATTATTATCAAATAGC
>NW_011893903.1:6757-8753 GCF_000151845.1 Pteropus vampyrus | reverse complement strand
TCAGGAGACGGTTTTGTAGAATGAAGGTTTGTTCATTTTTTCAACAGATTCATTAAATAAGAACTTACTGTTTGCTCCGTGCCAGGGACCCTGATCTGCACCGGGGGTGGAACGGTGGGGGTCGGGTGGGGTGATAAACTGCACCGTGGCCCTGTCCTTGTGTTGCTCACTGGTATTCAAACCCTGTGATGCTGAAGCTCACACCATTAAAGAAGGAAACAGATTGTTTTGAAACAACACAGACATAAACTTTCACTGCTCAGCATCCTGAGGGAGAAGCGCTAGGTGCTCTAAGTATATAACCGGGACCCTCCTGAGCCAGGGGTAGAAGATCAGTCAGGTTGGCTTCTAGGATGTAAGATAAGCAGCCGGTAGCCTGAGGGGGCGGGGTGGGCAAGGCCATCATTCCGGGCAGAAAGGATGTTCGATGAAGGACAGGAGGCCTCTGCAGCAGGAGCGGGCGAGGAGGCAGGAGGCTGGACGAGCGGGTCCCAGAGGGCCTGTGGAGTCCCTCGTGGCTTCTGTCCTGCCCTCCACCCGCCTTCAGCCCCCTGACAGCAGCTGCGGTTGCCGCCTTCTCCCAGGATGCCGCGCTTTCTCATCCTCCTGACGCGAGCGCAGTGCGTGTGCCTCCCCCACGCAGATTTCGTCAGAGCCCCTCTGAGCAGCTGCTGAGCGTTCGCAGCTGGGCAGGTGTGACTGCGAAGTAAGGACACTCGTTTCCCCCGCGGGACCGTCACGCAGACCGTCTCTGGGGGACTCACTCTAGGAGTCCACGTGCTTCCTCCACGGAGTCTGCATCGCCCATTCTCGTCCCGGTCCCCAGGGCTTCTCAGGAGGTGGCTTCAGAGTCCTTCCATGGAAGAGACTCAAGAGGCAGTGGGCTGAAGAGGAGCCGGGGCGTCAAACCCAGCTGGCGTCCTTTACGATCTCGTTTTCAGCTTCACGTGCGCGTCATCCACGTTGCTCACCCGACTCAGCCCCAAATCGCTTTCTGGAGTCTGCGTATTTTAATCCACACTTAAAGATTTGTCACTATGGAGTCTTTGGGAAAGAAGGGGCCAAACGCTTCTATAAGAAGGCAAGGCACGGGTTGCCTTGGGTGAGGCAGAGACTATTCCGAGAATGCAATATATATTTTAGCTCGTAGAAAAAGCTTAATGTGGTTTTTGAAAATAGGAACTTTACTTTTTTTCATGATTCCACATTACTTTTCAGCTCAGCATAATAAATTTACTTCGACACATTAGGTGAAGTTCAAGTGGAAATGTGTCTTTGGAAATGGGCCGCGTGGGCTTTGCGGAGGAGAGAATAACGGTGCAGACACGGAAGGTGGATTTGGAGAACACTCAGGTTTCAGCGGTGAGACAAATCGATACAGCAAAGAAACCCGACGGGCCGCTCTTAATCGATGGGTCTTCCCTTCTCGCCTGCCGCCCGCTGCGGGCTCGGGGAAGTGGAATCAGCACGGCCCCAGCGGCGGCTCGAGAGACAAGGAGCGAAAATGTCTCTGCATGTAGCCTCCGGATATAAGTGTCATTCCTTAGGTTTTGATTTCCTCTTTTTAAGAGGGAAAAAAAAAAAGTATCTGTGAAGTTGAACCAGTATCGTTGACAGATGCCAAACCCACTGCTTGAATGGCCTGCAGAGTTTTGCCTTAAATAACTCCGCAACCACCGAATAAAAGTATGCGTAATTGGGAAAACATGAGCTGCTGAGTGAAGGGAGGTTTGGAAACTCATGTGTTCGTAATTATGCATATCTTTCTTTAAAATACAGATTTAAAAAGGATTCTCTCCTTAATGAGATGTGAATGACTTTTCTTGAAAGGCTTGCAAGAAGACTAATTTTACCAAATGGTTTAATTATTTCAGACATTTAAACCAGCTCTCGATTTAATCAGACACAAAGTCATGTCCTATCTCTGTGTAACTGTGAGGCCAGTGCCTCCCTGGCTCATCTCAGAAGTTCGAGGCTTGCTGCCAGGACCGTGGTG
>NW_011893903.1:3299-4907 GCF_000151845.1 Pteropus vampyrus | reverse complement strand
TGAGAGAGCTGGGACCTGTAGCTCTAAGCCAGGCCTCCTTCACAAGCCCAACTGAGCCAGCTCCACTCTGAAATTGAGGCTCTAGCTCCTGTTTGGTTAGATTATTTTCTACATGCAGCTTAATCTCAGAACATTTGTCACGGGAAGATAATTTTAATTGGAATGATGTGAAATCTACTGAATCAAAATATGTGGAACAAATTTAAATCTTTTGTGAGAATATGTCTTATACTGGAAAAGTGGGCAAGGGACCTCAAAAATGTTTTCAACGATTTCATCTAAGAAGCATGTTTCTCATTAGTAATTAAGAAAGAGTAAGAGAAAAACCATTATCAGTAGTTAATTTGCCAAAGTAAGGAATACGTCTGTTTATGCCTGCATTTCTTAAAAAAAAAAAAAAAAAATGGACCTTTGGCAACTTTCACAATTAACATGATAAAGGTCTGTAGAAAAAAACCCAAGTAATTCAAATATAAACAGCTCTCAAGAAACCAAGGTCCAAAATCTGAGAGTAGAAAGATATAAATGTAATTTCTGAGACTGCGATGTGAAATTCTGATAAGACAGCTCTCTGCTTACCCACTTCCCAAGAAAAATCCCACCATACTCTCACTCCATTTTTTTCGTGGTCTCCAAGGAGTAGGTGATGAAAATCCAGGGCACTCAGATTTCTGAAAAATACTCTCTTGGGTGAGGCTGCGGATGCTCCCTCTCTGTAAGCCCCCAGGCGATTCTCACGCACATGGAAATTTGACAAGTATCTGCTCTGGTCATCTTCACTCTATTCTGTCAGTTTGTTCAAGTCTCTCCTTCATTTTTTTTAATTTTTAATTTTTATTAAAGTATAGTTAACATACAATACTACGTTAGTTTTAAGTCTATGACATAGCGATTTGACATTTGTATGCCTTACGATGTGATCACTACAATAAGTCTAGTAAATACTGTCACCATGTAAAGTTATTATAATTTGATTGATTATATTCTCTGTACTGTACATTACATTCTCGTAACTTATTTATTTTGTAACTGGGAGTTTGTACCTCTTAGTCTAGTTCACCTTTTCGCCCATCCCCCACCCCCTCCCTTTTGACAACCATCAGTTGGTTCTCTGTGTCTATGAGTCTGTCCTGTTTCATTTTGTTTAGTTGTTTTGCTTTGTTTTTTAGATTCCAGATATAAGTGAAATCATATAGTATTTTCTTTTTTTTTCTGACTTATTTCACGTAGCACCTCTAGTCCATCCGGGTTGTTGCAAATGGCAAGACTTCATTGATTTTTATTGCTGAGTTATATTTTATGGTATATATATGCCACACCTTTATCCGTTCATCTATCAACGGACAGTTAGGATGCTTTCATATCTTGGCTATTATAAATAATGCTGCTGTGAACATAGAGATCCATTTATCTTTTCAAAGTAGCGTTTTTATTTTCTTTGGATAAATACTCAGAAGCGAAATTGCTGGGTCATACGGCAGTTTTTTACTTTTAATTGTTTGAGGACCCTCCATACCTCATGCACTGTTGGGAATGTAAACTGGTGCCACTATGGAAACCAGGGTGGCAGTTCCTCAGACCTTTATCTTCTACTCCCTGCTGAAAGCA
>NW_011893903.1:0-662 GCF_000151845.1 Pteropus vampyrus | reverse complement strand
AGTGGCCAATAGCTATGACAATAGATAAGTTTATTTGCATGTAAACCCCTTTGACTATTTTAAATTGCTGAAAAGATAGCAAAATGCCTTAAGTGCACAACAGAATTTTACTTTGCTTTTCAAATAACCTGAGCAAGCCCCATTGCTTACGTTCAGGTCAGGGCCTTCAAGGGACAGGAACAGTCAGAACCTATGCCTAGGGACTTCGGGAGGAGGGAGGTAGGATGGTGTGCCATGCAAGGTCAAATTTGCCATGCTAGCTTATTTTTCTTAAGGCTTCGAGGCTTTCTCTTGTCCTGAGAATCCTTTAACTATGTTCAGATGAAAGGAACACCCCAGTTGTGTTTCAGTAGCAGAAAAGAAAGGGCAAGAGAAAGGGGGTGTCCCCTGGGAAAGCTTTGCTCAGAAAAGCCCTGGGAAGAGAGGAGCGTCCAGTGAAGAAGTCAAAGTTGCTGGCACTCTGTGCAAGAGTTAACACTGCGGAACGCCGGGACTTAGAGGGTGTGTTTTTGTCGTCGAGGTGGTGAGCCCATCTGGATCCCATTTGCTTTCAAGCATGACCCTGGCTACACGGACTGCCACGGCCGGCAGTATGTGAAGCGGACGTGGTATAAAAAGTTTGTGGGAGTCGTTCTGTGTAATTCACTGCGGTATAAGATCTA
>NW_011893902.1:4581-4889 GCF_000151845.1 Pteropus vampyrus | reverse complement strand
GAGAAATTAAGACTTTTCCTTCATCTGAAGTTTGTGTGACCATTGCTCCTCTGGTTGACTAAACATCCATCATGAGAATCAGCAAAACCACTGAAAAACATCTACACAGCGTTGGAAGCCAAGGCTTACTAAGGATGACTGTTTTGGGCACCATTTTCTTCCAAACAAATGCAATAATTTTATGGAATAATGCTGGGTTCTATCCCCAAACCAATTGTTACAAAGCTGCTAAACATTTTTACCACCAGTCTCTGAACTAGGAGGTCCATATGTTCAACCATTGTTATCCTCATTCTTCTCATTTTTCA
>NW_011893902.1:2323-3246 GCF_000151845.1 Pteropus vampyrus | reverse complement strand
ATTGTTACAAAGCTGCTAAACATTTTTACCACCAGTCTCTGAACTAGGAGGTCCATATGTTCAACCATTGTTATCCTCATTCTTCTCATTTTTCACTAACAGATTATAAAGAAACAAGTTATGCACATTTATGGGCCAATCTCAAGAAGAGGTTTGAATGTCTTTATATCTTGTACTTAAATACATCAAGATGAAAAATAAATGAATAAGATCAGCCTGCTTCCAAATAGACAATGATTGGCATAAAAGAATAGCACGAAACATCAGCTTTTCTCATGTCTTTACCTTCTTTCTATATGAAAATCTTCAAAACACGCTACTCTGATCTCATCTTAGACAATCTCTTTTGATACAAAACTTTGAGAATCCATTTCTCTCATTGAAACTTTTTACTGGAATTATAATTAGTTGCCTTTTCAAATATGAGCTTTGATTAAAAACTTTTTTTGTTGTTCAGTTATATCAAATATTAACAGTCAGTAAAAGGGTTCTGTCAGACCATTGGATCTTAATTCTTCAATCAAAAAGAGCTGGAATTTCTAATTTTCTAATGCCTTCCATTCATTAAACTGAAAGTTAGCTTAAAATGAAATTGTTTTAAAGGTGATACATTAGCCCCATACTAAAAGTTTAGTAATTATGTCTGTGTAATTGTTCATTCTAGATTTGGGTTAAATAAAATCTTATTACTCCATTTGTGTTGCTAACACTTTATTTCATACCCTTCTCTAGGATAATATTGTCCTGAGAATGATTATAGCTTCTTCATTTTTCTTTTATTATTTTGTATATATCACTCCAATCTATTCTCTATATATAGCTATGGTTTTGAGATCTCAATCTGATTTTGTATATTCATGCTTGAATTGTTTATAGCCTAAGGATAAAGTTAAACATGCTTAGCTTGCCAGAAAATCCTTCTA
>NW_011893902.1:0-368 GCF_000151845.1 Pteropus vampyrus | reverse complement strand
ACACTTTAGAAGTGTGATGCAACTTTTTCATGTAAGCATGCATTGCTTTATATATTAGCTGAATAAAAATTACCATTTTAAATATCATCTACCATGAATTGAGTCTTTCATATTTTTTTCTGGTATAGACCTACGCTATGGTTTATGTTCCTTTTAGAATTTTAGGATCACAGTGAGGATGTATAAAATTTTTTCATGACACTAGCTTTGCAAGTTTACATTTTAAATGATACTAGTTTTTTAAGTTTTCTGTCAAAAATATGTTTTCTCAGTAAAAAAAAAGGCAACAAGCCCACAATTTTATTATATTAAATGTTAGGTTGTCAGTCAGAAATATTAAAAGGCACTAATACAAACATCTAAGGACC
>NW_011893901.1:5827-7918 GCF_000151845.1 Pteropus vampyrus | reverse complement strand
GTGCAGACGGTGCACAGCGTCTCCATCACCAGGCTGAGGACCTCGGAGCTGAACTGTGCCGCCAGGTGGATCAGGCCATCCAGGATGCCGGGGAGGAAGGGCTGGAGGACGTGGGTGCTCTCCGAGGCTTTCAGCTGGTCACAGTAGCTGGGGAGACAGACAAGGGACAGTGACTCCTGGGGGCCCCGGACTGCTGGGCTCCAGTCAGTGGCACACGACACCATTTATGCACGTAGCTTCATGAAGCTACTGCTAGCATGGTTTTTACATCTTTCTACGGCAAATTTCATAAATGGCTGCACGACCGTTTCTATGTTCTCAAATCTATTTCTGTGTTAGTCTATTTCCTTTAGAACCCCTTTCATCCCTCTCCCACATCTGTTTCCAAAGACGTCTTGGGCACATCATCACAGCCCAGCTACGAAAAGTTAGACACTTTACGATTCCTCAGGCTGCCGCTTTAGTCACCATCCTGAGTCTGACAGAGATTCTTGTTATTTTCTAACTATGACGTTTTACTGTCTTTTCCGACGTAACCATTATTTAGTAGGAAACTATTTTTTAACTTCATTATAAAATTTTTCTACATTTTGAGTTTTTTTTGCATCCTAAAATGAGATCAATTTGTATAAACAGTCTCTGTACACATGTAGTATTCGTAGGGTTTAAAGTTTTTATACGTAGCTCTACCTTGTCCCATCTTATTCAGTCAATAAATACTTTCTGGATACTGCTTACCGTGTCCTGTGGATATAATTACTAAAAATATACTATGTCTTTACTTCTATCTTCAGAATGACAATAAAAGTCAATAAAAACATTGTTCTGGATGCTAAAAAACCTAGGACAGAAACAAGGCTCGAGAAATGTTAAAAAAAATTTCTCGGTGTCACAGAACCCCGTGTTTGTGTCAGCCGCTGGGTTCAACGGTCCCCAGTGGAGAATGAAACCATGGCCTTTGACCCCAGGCTGTCTGCCAACTCCATGCCCCAGGCCGGAGCACCCTGCTCCCCCTCAGTCCACTCGCCTCACACGCCTCAGCGCTGGCCAGTCCCTGACCCTGGGCCCCCCGCCTCCTCCCCACACGTCTCCATCCTAAGAGCCAGGGTCCCTCCGCCCTCCTGATGAACTTGAAACTGCCAGAGACCGCACTGGGAACCCAGCGTGCCATGCCAAGGGAGGCCGGGGTACCTCACACTTTTTTATAAACTGCTCCAAACACCTAATTTCTTCTTTAGCCCACGAGAAAGTCTTCACGGAAAACTGACGCCCCGGGAAGAGGCCACGCATTCACCTGGGGCTCCGTGTACCAGCTGGCACGCGTGACCTCCTCCTGAGCACCTGCAGGTCTTCGCCACTGGCCCCTGCCCCCGTCCCATGCTTTCAGAGGCCCCGCCTCCAGCTCAGAGTCCCCCTTCTGCTCGGGCCTGCTGGGGGCGGCCCCCGCTGCAGCTTTGCGTCTCCCGTGCTGTTCTTCGGCTTCCTCTTCGTGACTTCTGTGTCTTAGGCGAACTTCTCCTTCCCTTGGTGCAGTTTTCCTGACTTCACGGGAATGTCTTGCTGTGTTCCCTTGGGGCTCACTGAGTGCCCTTGAACAGCCCTTCTCAGTTCTGAATCGGGGGACTTGGTCACAGATTCCGGGTCTCGGGGGCCGGTCGTGGAAAGCCTTCCTGTGTGGTGTCACGCTTCCTTGCACTGCTGTCTCACATCCGCAGTGGCATCGCCTCCTCCAGCCTTTACTGACCGCCCTTCAGTGTCCAGTCTTGGAGTCTGTGCTCCAAGAGTGTGCCGGAACTTCTCCGGGGACCGCTGGACTCCCACTAAGGCGCTCTCGTCTGCGGTGTCCGTCTCACCTCTCCTCGGGGGCTCTCGGACCACAGCTGACGGGCTAGAGGCAGTTCACGGGCCACCGAGAGTCCCCGGGGACCGAGGTCAGGCTTCCGATTACCCAACACGCAGGCAGGCGAGACCTCCCTGGGTCCCTTGGTCTACGGCACTGGTGACAGAACCCAAGCCACATGGGGCCACAGTCAAGTCCTCAGCGCACGGCGCGTCAGGGGGCAGCATGTCCAAGTGGCCTTCCTGTCCCTG
>NW_011893901.1:3598-4907 GCF_000151845.1 Pteropus vampyrus | reverse complement strand
TCTGCCACTCTCAGAGCACCCTGGACACTACAGACCACAGGGCGGCCATCCATTCAATGCGCAACTCCCAGCCTGCCCCGCAGAGGGCGCCCCCAGCACCACGAGCCTTCGATCTCCCTTCCCCGCTCAACTCGGGACTAAGCCTGGCAACGCGGCCCTCAGCACCCCGTCTCCCTGTGCTGCCCGCCCGATCATCCCCGCTGACGGAGCCCTAACGCCCTCTGTGCGCTGGGACCTGACGCCTTCGGCTCTCATGGGATACACGTTTTATCTGCCCTTCTGGCCACCTGGGAAGGAAGACCGTCCCGCCCGCTGGACGCTGCTCGAGGGCAGGGCCTCGACTGGCTCAGCCTGTCACAGGCTGAACATGGCTATTTGCACAATAACGCCTGGTTGATGGGACTTACTGAACGGAAGCTAACAAACCGAGCCTGTCTGGTAACTAACGCTAATTCAGACAGCGCGCAGTGGCAGTTCGCGCGTGGCCAGGGGCTCCTGGGAGGCCCAGAGCGACGTGTTCACAGTGGTCCCAGGACAGGCCTGTCCTCTCTCCTTCTCTCTCGCACATGCCGTGGAGTTTTCCAGAGGCGACCCGCTGTGCGACACCCCGGCTCGGATGGCCCATGGAATGAAGGTTTGCGTTTCTTGTATTTTAAAAACGTCTCCGTTTTACTTTCTAATGTGTTAAACACTGACGCATAAGATCCACGGGAAAATCTTTCTGCCTCCGTCGATGCTTTTTAAAAGTAGAAAGGATCCCTGAGACCAAAAGGTTTAAAACGGCTGAAGTAGAAAAGCTCTTCGCTACAGGCGGGATGACAAATTCTCGCTAGTAAGCCCTCTCCCGGTCTTAACGCTAAATACTCTCAAATCTCCATGAGTTGTTGAAAGTCTTCGCTACGGAAATTCTACGAAAAAATACACTGACGGGATTGAGAAGCTGCAACACTCTCGTTCAACTCGGAACTGCAGAGAGCCCGCCGCGCGCGCGGCCACGGGCACGGAGGCGTCAGGCGTGGTCTGCACGCTCCGACCTCCCCTCACGTGCAGTGACCGGAAGCAGGGCACGGTGAGCGGGGAACGAGGGCGCTCTGTGGGCCGAGGCCCGGCCGCTCACCCGTCCAGCTCTGGGATTCGGAGGACGGGGGTGGTGGCGAGACACCCTACGGCCACTGACCAACTGGCCAGCATGGAACATTTTCCAGCGGCCTGCGCTATGCAAAGGGTTGCCCGTGAAGCAGACACAAGGGGACGGACGAGGAGGGAGCAAAGGACACCCAGTCCCACGACGCGAGTGCAGAGACAGCGT
>NW_011893901.1:0-375 GCF_000151845.1 Pteropus vampyrus | reverse complement strand
GCCAGAGCCGAGGAGCATGGGAGCAGGGGCCTGGGTGCCGCCCCCCAGCAACCCGACGTTTGCCAAGCTCTGCTTCGTGCCGCACTCCCAAGGAGCGGACGCAACGGGAACGGCCCTATTGCTGCCACCCGGTGAATCGGGCACTCGTCCGCGGCACAACTCTCGCCCGAATGTTTACTTGTAAACCAGAGCCAGCAGCGCGGCTCTAGGACCCGACTCTTGGATTCTGTTTGAGACGCTCCCCTGTCACCCCCAAACGCCTAGGGCACGGGTGCCGCCGACCCTGCTGGGCTTGGGTCGGGTGTCCAGGAGGAGGGGGCAGCTGGGGCAGTGACGGTCCGTGGCTGAGGCGGGAGACGCCCTTACCAGCAGTAG
>NW_011893900.1:1773-3046 GCF_000151845.1 Pteropus vampyrus | reverse complement strand
GATCACTTTATACAAAGTCTGTTAGTTTTCTTTTATTAAATGATAACCAGTTTCTAGCTAATAGTCTCAGACTGATGAATTCGCTTAATTACAGAACGCCCAGGAACAGCATAATGCCCTCTTATTTGGGGTGATTGTTCTTCCCTTGACCCCATCCATGTTGTGGTAAGGAAAATTACCAATCATTGTGCCCAAGAACTCTAATGGTATTTTTGGACACTTGAGCAAAGTCACACTAATTAGCATATCCCTCTGCGACATTTTAAATCTGAGGACTGAAGTATGTGCAACTTCCATTGCATAGCAAAACTGAAAATACACTAATCTGGACCTACCAAAGCCATGGAGAATTCGATAGCTGTAAAAAGCCTGAGAGAAAATACCAACTTGAAGATGCAGAGAATGAGCAACACCTGATATCTTTCAAATCCTTGTTCTCAGTAATTTCTGAGAATAGCTAATGCTTTGATTCCTAAAGTCTGGTTAGATAAACCATAAATTCCATACTGAGTAAGTGTGTTGCAGTTGGATTTCTGCCATTTCCAATCAAAATGACTCCTGATTAGATATTTCGATGAATGCCCCTTTTTTCCTAAGACTGATTTGCTTTCATCTATCTACTAGATAAAGTAGCTACATAGTCTGAAACTGGATTAATGCTCATCATATAGAATCAGGCTTCAAAAGCAGGAGAATTTGTCATCCTTCATATTCTAGATTTTAATAGCATCTTTTAGATTATGGAAAGATTGAAACATGTTTTCAGCCTGTACTGATGTGCCAATATTTTGGCAACAAAAATCATTGCAGTACATAAATATAAATTATAAATCTTAAATAAAAATTAAATCGAAAAAAGAAAGGGCTATCCTTTTCTCTAACCCTTTATTTTTTTTATATCCACATAGCCATTTGTACATTCATTTAGAATATATTTGCTAAAAACCTAGTATATTTCAAGTGCATAATGAGAATTCACTATGATATAAACCTTACAATATGATGGAAAATAACTGTTCACTACTGTTTTAAAGTCGGATTTCTTAGCTACATTTATTGGAAAAATAAAACATGTTATAAAACATTATAATCTTTTTCAGATGTTTAATTGTATGTGTCAACTTGACTGGGCTAAGTGTTGCCCAGGTAGCTGGTGAAACATTATTTCGAGGTGTGTTTGTTAGAGTGTTTCTGGAAGAGATTAGCATTCAATTGGCAGACTGAGGAAAGAAGATCATCCTAACAAATGAGAGTGGACCACATCTCATCCATA
>NW_011893900.1:0-1723 GCF_000151845.1 Pteropus vampyrus | reverse complement strand
TGTTAGAGTGTTTCTGGAAGAGATTAGCATTCAATTGGCAGACTGAGGAAAGAAGATCATCCTAACAAATGAGAGTGGACCACATCTCATCCATAGGGGGCCCAAACAGAACAAAAATTGGGAGGAGGAGTGAATTTACATTCTGTTCAAGCTAGACATTCCCTTGGACATCAGCATGCCTGGTTCTCTGGCCTTCAGACTGGAACTGAGACTTACACCATTGGCTTCCCTGGTTCTCAGGACTTCAGGTTTGGATAGGAACTACACCACCAGCTCTCCTGGGCCTCCAGCTTATAGATGGTAGCTCATGGGACTTCTCAGCCATCACCACATGAGCCAATCCCCCATAAGAAATCTTTTTCTATATATTTATATATAGCTTATTGATTCTATTTCTCTGGAGAACTCTGACTAATAGCACTTCAGAATTATTGAGTTCATCACAACCAGGTGAATGAGTCAGAATCAACAGGTTATTTATCACAGGAGTGGCGAGAAAATCAACTTCACACACCAGACAAAACTTAACATTTTGAATGAATAGTTTTCCATAATTCTAAAAGTTGTTCTTTCCTAAAACAAACATTCAAAATTTCAAAGTTGCAACTTACTTGTCCTTGGAACTATCAAATTTTTCAATATAATGGAAAAGATCTCCCCCCTCTTTCTAGTAAAACAATGTTCTTAAGAAGAAAGACAACAGGGTAGGTATCGATTTCACTTAATTTTAATGGTAACTGCCATGTAAATATTTGCTAGGCTTTATTATTTTTCTTTATAAATGAAAGTGATAGATAATTTGTTGCTTTACATGATCGAAACTACTTGTGTGAACAGCTTCTTAAACATTATCATTAAAGTTTTATCACCAAATATTAGCTTGACTTTGTGGCCTCAGGTATCAACTTTAATATTAATCAAACTTGGATGAAAAATATCTGGGGCTTATATATCTAACCAACAAAAGAATCTGAGTTCTGAATAGAGGCCACCACAAAAAGATCTGAAAATATTACAAAGTAATTAGTTTGGCCCAAGAGTGTTTAAAAAGACAGTGAAAGTATAGGGGCTATAGAAAGTCAGTATTAATGCATTTGGTAAAGTCAGAAAAGGCTCCACAGAAGGAATGAAATTTCATCTGGATCTAGGATAAATGAGATTTTTCAGGAGGAAAAAAAATAGAGGGTCTGTTAGTTACCCAAGTCTGTTGTAATGAGCTACCACAGACGGGGGGGCTTAAAACAGCAGAATTGCATTCTCTCACAGTTCTCAAGATCCAAAGTCTTAAATCAAGGTGTTAGCAAGGTCATGCTCCCTCCCAGTCCTCTAGCAGAAGATCTTTCCTGGCCTCTCCTGGGTTCTGCTAGTCCCAGGCATTGGCAGGTTTATAAAAGAATAACTTTAATCTCTGCCCTCATCTTCACAAGGCCGTTTTCTCCCTATAAGTCTCTTTTCCTCTTCTTACAAGGACACCGGTCATATCAGATTAAGAGCCTAACCTACTCCTGTATGACCTCATCTTAACTAATTAAATCTACAATGACTTATTTCAAATAAAATTACATTCTGAGGTACTAGGGATTAGGATTTCAACATATCTTTTTGAAAGACACAATTTAGCCATCTAAGGGTACTCTAAGCAGAAAAAGGTATTCTCAACAGAAGAAAAAAAACTAATAAAATTCTCATAATTTTCACAATTAATCTTTGGTTTAGATTTAAG
>NW_011893899.1:7352-9247 GCF_000151845.1 Pteropus vampyrus | reverse complement strand
ATAAAATGAATTAAAAGGAGTGGGCAACTTTATGATGTTGAACCTATCCATGAACTTAAGTTACTTCTTCTAGTCTTTTGTGCCCACTGCAGTGTGTTAAAACCTTTCTTCACATAGATCTTAAACATTTCTTGCTACACATATTTAACTTTTTTTTGGTGTTGATATTGTTTATAGGACCCGTTTTCCGTTATATCTTTTACTCGGTGATAGTGTATTTGAAAAGCCATTGGTTTCTCTATGATAATGTTTTATGCCGCCATATCACTAATTGTTTATAGCAGTTTTTCAGTGTTTTCTCTTAGGTTTTCTAGGGATACTAACTTATCATATGCAAGTAGTGATCATTTTAGCTCTGTATAATTTTTATACCTCTAGTATCTTTTTCTTTTCTAATTGCATTATACCTCCAGAAAAGTCTTACATAATAGTGGTGTCTTATTCCTAACTTTGAGGGCAACAAAGTATTACCCATTGAATATTTTGGGTTGAGGGAGGTAGCTTTTCCCCCAACATGTTATGAAACTTTTCAAACATACCTCAAAACTTAAATAGTTTTGCAGTGAACACCGCCTAGATTCAACCATAATGACTGACAATAATATCCAATGCTGGATGCCTCTTTTGTTTGAGGTGGGGAAGGGTTCTGGACAGAGAATTTGGGGGGGGACATTCTGTGTAGCTGGCATAATACCTCACAACAACATGCTAAGTCATCAGATGATGCCCAGATACTGAAAGTGAAGCCCCAGCTAGCTGAGTGCCCTGCCTAAAGTGTCACATGGGTGTCAGAAGTAGAGTGGAGTTGTGAATTTAAGACATGACATAGGTGAGGTAATGCTCAGGTGAAAGGAGGCAAAGGATGACAGCCTCTCCCACCCCCCAGAGTTCCGAACTTCTACAGGACCCAGGGAGGGGGGGATAGCATTTCCAAGAGACAGCTGGTGGAAGTTACCTCTCTTCCTTTCTTTCTCTGTCTCCTGCTTCTGCCCAGCTGATCCCTCCTGGCAGAGCACCAGACAAAGAAAAGGAAGTGGCCTGAGAAGGTGCTTTCCTCCTCCCCTGAATGAGCTCTTCCTGGACAGCTGGGTTGGGCAGCAATGCTTGGGGTTGGGGATTGGGAGATGAAGAAGGAAGGGGCCAAGGGAGCTCTGTGCCTCTTTCAACCCCGTGCTGGCCAGGGGGCCTCCGCATTTGTCATTTTTTATTTATTCTGTTGTAATCACCTACTGAGCTTTAAAAAAAAAAAAAAGATATAAAAGAAAGTGCACAGTTTTGTAGTCAGGTAGAGTTGGGTTCAAATCTCGGCACTGTCAGAACTGGCTGCTTGACCTTAGTTATGGTGCTCAACATCTCTTCTGGGTGGTGAGAGGATCTGCAATTGCAATAGAAATGCCAGTCTGCACCTGTTGAAGGAAGGTCCTAGGAGAATGGGCTTTGAGCCTCCCCTCTCTCAGTCTCCCCTCACTCCCCTACTCTGAAAGCTCCCAAAGCCTCCCCTCCCTTTCCAGATTAAGCCTGTCCCTACCCTGACTCCAGTGAATCTCTCACCCCAGCTTCGGACTCACCCCACTTTCCACTCCAACCCTGAAACTGTTCTGGTCCTTCCCACCTCCATGCCCTTCTTCCTCTCATTCATGTGGATGATTCCTGCCTATCCTCCCCACACAGCTTCAGGCCACCACCTCAGGGAAGCCCCGCCCCCCTCCTGCTCCCGGAACCACCATGCTTCTTCCTCTGGTCTGCCACCAGGTTCTGCTCATACTGGTTCCTGCCATGGGGGACAGGGGGGATACAGTCTGTTTTCACACCTGTTCCTGCTACTACCCACTGGGCTTCTTGAGGCTGGGGACGATGCCCACTCATCCATCTATTCCCAACAGCTAGGGTTCCGC
>NW_011893899.1:3341-3742 GCF_000151845.1 Pteropus vampyrus | reverse complement strand
CACTTTTCCTCCAGTCTACATTTCTGAAATAGGCTGAGAGCAGTGCAGCCACCGCCCTCTGCTGGTGGAATGGCAGTAGCACAGCTTTCCCTGCTGGGCCACTATGCTGCTTTGTGGCCAGGCAAGGATTTCCAGATAGGAAGCGACCCTTTGGGGTCTGAGGGTTCACCACTGGGGGCTTCAGGAGAGGCGGTAGGGATATGCCCTGCACAGATGTGCCAAGAAGGCAGGCAATGTCAGCGGAATGCTCCACCAGTGTCTATAGCATGGGCATGAAGCCTATGAACCACGCTCAGGTAACTGACATGTATATCTTCTCAGGGTGACCTCCCTGACCCCTTCCTCTGAGCAAGGCCTCCCGACCTGACAATATTGGGACTGAACACTGACCTGAGTGTGGC
>NW_011893899.1:0-2191 GCF_000151845.1 Pteropus vampyrus | reverse complement strand
CAAGACCTATGTTTTTAATGGCACCTCGGGGACTGTGACCCCCGCCAGGCCTGGAGCCCTGTGTATACACCCTCCTGCTCTTCTGAGCCATCTGTCGGTGTTCCACACCTGCGTGCTCCTCAGCCCTTCCTGCCCATCTCCCCTCCTTTCCAGTTGAATGCTTCTCAAGGCTTACTCCTTTGTGCCTGAAGAGAGTCCATAAATTAGAAAATTCCAGAACCTCAGAGGTCACCTCGCATAAAGCTCCATTGTACAGATGGTACAAGTGAGGCCCAGACAGGCATAGAGCAACTCAAGGCCACACAGCAGGTGGTGGCCCCAAGACCCTCCCTTTATCAGGCCTAGCTGAGGAGCGAGCGCCCCTTTCTAACGAATTTCCTTGAGCAGCCCGGAGGTGTTTTTCTGGGAAAGGCCAGGCAGAGAGGGATGACTAGGCTGTGACCAAGGACGGGTTCAAGGATTTGCTTGGAAAGGCAAAGGTTATTTGGGAAATCAATGCAAGACCTCTATGGACAGAAAGGAAGTAACAGTTCTTGCCACAGGCCTTGGTGTTGGGACCGTGTGTTGGGAGATTGGCCCCCCAGGGCCAGCCTGTCCCCCTTGCTAAAGAAACAACCCTGAGAGGTCACAGGGTCTACTCTCCCATTGCCTAGCCCCCTTCTGTGTATTTGTTCCTCCTTCCTTCTTCTGATACCTTGCCTGTCGCTCCCTGCTGCCCACTCCTGCACCCATGGCTGAGTGGCCAGGTCTTCTCTGTCATGTCAAGAACAGATCCAATTCTCTAGCTCGACCGGTCACAGATTCTCTGCAACTGAAAGACATGAGGCTGGTTGGGGCTGGGTGCTTTCTCCCCTTCCCAAGCAGAGATCAGGCCTCACTGGAAATCCCCTCCCTCCTGGGGCCTAGTGAGGCCTGTCGCCTTGGCCCGGGAGGCTGACTCTGCCCTTCTATAATTGACAAGAGCCCTCTTTGCACCCCAAGTGCCACTGTCTCTTCCTGACTAAGGCCTAATGTGCACCTGGCATCCCCAGGAGAGTCGCTCAACACCCATACAGCTGGCTTCTAGCTTGCCCTGCAGCCCGGAGTGGGTTAGAGCCTTCCCCACCCAGTCTGGGGAGACCACCGATCCAGGCACAGCCCCAGAGCTCCACGGCAGAGTGTGGGCTCTAGGGGACCAGGAAACCCCAGTTTCTGTGCAGATAGGAGTCCTCTCTGCCGTGCTCACACAGAGCCCCCGGAAGGTGGCCACAAGGCCATTGAGCAATAATGGAAAAGGCAACAGTGGCTGAAAGTGTCCCAGGGATCAGCCAGTGGGACAGCCAGAGCCAAGCTCAGAGGAGATGCCTGCACTATCTCCCGTGGGGGCATCCGGACACACAGGCCAGGCCTTGTGTCCCCTTTATTTTTGAGAATTAGAGTAGCCCCAGGTGACTGGAAAGATAATGGATCTGGCTAGACGCCACATGGCAAGCGTGAGAGGGATGTGTTCTCCCAGCCCCTCTGGCAGCCCAGCTCGCTTGACAATAAGAGCCAGTCCCTGCCCTGGCCCTCTGGGCCAGTGAGGCTGGGTGCAGGCCTTCCTGGAAATGTCACCTGCTTCCCACTCTGTACTCATTCAATAAATATTTATTGAGATTCTACTAGGTGCCTGACACTGTGCTAGATGTTGGGGATACAGCAGTGACCAAAACAAAGAGATGGTCATGGAGTGACATCAAAGAAGGGATTTCATCTCTAGGTAGCTACTGCCAAACCCAGGGAGGGTCCTTGTTGGTCTTTAATGAGCAGATAAATGTTTCTAAACATAGACTGTCAGTGCTGGAAGGGCCCTAACTGTTTTGTTCTTTTCAGCAGATACTTCTGAGCATGTGTGGCAAGGGCTGTGCTAGGTCTGGGGGCTACAAGGATGGGTGAGACACACACCCACCCTCAAAGACCTCAGTGTTGGGTGGGGAGACAGAGACAGAGCCAGTACAGGTGGTTCTGGGAGACGTGCAGAACACAGGGGTAGAGAGGCAATGCAAACCCTCATTTTGCATATGATAATGATAACTAGTATTTATTGAATGATTATTTGGTGCCAGGCACTATGCTGGATGAACTTATGTTTATTGTCTCATGAGGAAACTGCAGCCTGAGAAAGAAGAAACTCATTCATCCCTCATTGGTGTGAGCAGAGCCCGCTAGACCC
>NW_011893898.1:5937-6375 GCF_000151845.1 Pteropus vampyrus | reverse complement strand
AGTACATTGATTAGACATTTATATAGTTTATAAAATGATCCCTCAAATTGCTCTTTCTCTCCTCTGGCTCTCCATCTAGCCATTGCATTCACGCTAGCTGCATTCCCTATGCTGTGCTCCCCATCCCCGTGACCATCCATCAACTACTAATTAGTACTTCTTTAACCCTTCACCCCATTCTCCCAGTCCCCAACCTCCCTCCCCTCTGGCTGTCGCCAGATTTTCCTCTATATTTGTAAGTCTATTTTTGATTAGTTTGCTCTTTTTGTTCCTTAGATTCCACATATAAGTGAAATCATATTTATCTTTCTCTGTCTGACTTATTTCACTCAGCATAGTAACCCTAGGTCCATCCATGTCATTGCAAATGGTAGGATTTTATTTTTTTAGGGGCTGAGTAATATTCCATTGTATATATGAACCATAGCTGCATCCCTA
>NW_011893898.1:2571-4602 GCF_000151845.1 Pteropus vampyrus | reverse complement strand
GTTTCTCACAAACAGCTCCCCATTTCCTTACTGGGAACCCTAACAACTTTACTTGTCAGCTTAGTGTTTCTTTAACTTTCTAAGAGAGTGGCAGCAGAGTCAGACTACTTCACTGGGATTTTGATGTTACAAGCAGCTTTCTTTCCCCAAGAGCCTGTCTAGTCTTGTCCAAGGTGCTAGGTTTAGAACTAGCTTTTTTTCATAATCAAAACCAACGGTTGGTTTGCTTACCTCCAGTCTATTCCTAATACAATGGTCTAGTCGGATCACTCCACTGCCTAATATTCTAAAATCGTAAATAAAGTTTTTACTCTTTTGTCTGACACAGGAGTCCCTTTTAAAAATTAACTCAGATCTTTTCACTCCTCCGCTCAAAATCTTGCAAAGCCTTTCCATTTCCCTCAGAGTGAAAGCCAAAGTCCCTACAATGTCCTAAAAACCTGCTCTCCTCCGCCCTGCCCCTTTGACCCCTACGGCTCTACCCCACCACCCTGCTCCGGCTCCCTTCTGCTCCTGGGCTGTGGGCACGCTCGCTGCCTCAGCACCGCCGTTCTAGTTGTCTCCTTTTCTAGAAGTCCCACGCTCTTCCGCAAGGCGTCTACTGCCTCACCACCTTTAAGGATTTAGTCAAATGTCCCCCTTTCGGTGGGGCCCACCTCCAGCACTTTATTTAAAACCGCAGACTCCCTTTTCCGTCTACACTCTGGATTCCCTTTATCTGCTCTATTTTCTTATTCCCCATAACACTTACCACCTTATAAAATAGAACACAGTTTGTTTATTACTTATTGGCTATCTCCCTCTGTTAGAATGTAGTTCACAGGAGCGCAATTTTAGACACTGAGTTAGCCCACATACTGAGAACACGGACACTTCAGGATCTCAATAAATATTTGACGAGTGAATGAATGAATGGTTTCCATCATATTTGTTGTCTTAAATTTAAGTACAAAACTGACACAAGACTTCACAGATGCCACTGTCACTACTCCTCCACCATAAATGTGAGGTTCCATCACCTGTGGAGTTGACGTGAGTCCTGCCTGGCACCGCCTTAGTTGAGGCCCTTTAATTGCTTCCAGAATGGTTCTTCCTTCACATGGTTGTCAATTATCTGTGAAAAGCACAAACCTAATAAGATCACTCCATTGCCTAAAAACATCTATTTACCTCAGAAAATAAAGTCTTTACTCTCTAGTTCTGCATTGGTGCCCCATAATCTGACCTCGATCTAACTTATATAAGACTCATTTTCCACCTTTCCTTATAAACCCCATGATCTTGCTCCACTCGAACATGCATTTATTTTCATTTTTGCACGTGCTACCCTCTGATTTAAATAACCCCACACTTTTTTCATCTTGGCAAATGCTATGTCTTTTAGGTCCCAAGGTAAATGTCACGTTTCTGAAACCGCCTTCTCCAGTGCCCCGGGGGGAGCACCGGCCCCTTCCCGTGCTCCCAAAGCACGTTCCACACACACCCACTCAAGCACTTAGCACCTGAATTAAAAAGTGTTTATGTCTGCGCTGATCTCCGCACTACTCCGCAGGTTCCTCGCTGTGATTCATCTTTCCACTTAGTTCCTTCCAAACTCACCATACCGCTGGGATAGAGCATGACGTGCGCACAGCATTAAATCCGTTTTGAGAGACTGTCGCCCCTTCCCACCGGGAAGCCAGAGGGCCACCTCAGTCCTTGTCCCCCACTCGAGCCGGTCCCTGACCACACGCGGGCCTGGGCAGAAGCAGCAGGTCTGGCTGTCTGGACGAGGGCCTGCTTTGTCAGAGTTAGTCATGTGGGCGTCTGAACCTTGGCAGGGACCGAGCCGGCTGGCTCATCAGGCTACCTGTGTCCGACGCAGAGCGCACGCGGCTGGAAGCGGCGGGACAGCCGGCCAGAGGGAGATGTGTGGCAGCGGCCGCGGCGGGGCCAGGGCCCTACCCGCGCACCCAGACGACGACACCGGCGTCAAGAGCACCCCAAGGCCCACGGCGCCGCACGGCCGCTTCCGCCCACACGCACCGCGCC
>NW_011893898.1:0-375 GCF_000151845.1 Pteropus vampyrus | reverse complement strand
ATAAATAAAATTTTGTTTTGAGTATATATTTGAATATTTATATATATTATTCATTTTTAATAGACTTTTCATATCTTTACATTTTGTTTTACAGGAAATGCTTGATGAAGCTGATCGTGATGGAGATGGAGAAATAAATGAGGAAGAATTTTTGAGAATGATGCAAAAGACCAGTCTTTATTAATATTGTGTTTCTGTTCCTGCTTAGAATTAACAAATTTGTGTTTGTTGTACAGTTCCATAAGATCTGAACATTCATTTTCAATTTTCAGTTTATATGCACCAGTTGGTCTTCATGTCTAATTCATGTGAGAAGTTAAATGTTTCTACTAATATGTTGTTAAATCTACAACATCAAGAAAGAAAATGTAATGA
>NW_011893897.1:7340-7848 GCF_000151845.1 Pteropus vampyrus | reverse complement strand
ATCCAGTGTAAATTACAAAAAATTAGAAGGTTTTGCAGGGATGAATCTGTCCCAAGTTTTTGAGATAGCCCAGAAGGTGTTCAACAACAGGGAGACACCGGACGACCCCAAATGTATGGCTAAAATCCAAAGCTACTGTCATCAACCCAGCCAATCTGTTGCCAGATCTAGACTCCAAGACCCCTGTTCATGACTGCATAGATTTCACTGGTGCTGTGTGTTCTTCACGGCCAGACCTCAAAGACTCCCCTCTGCCTGATGCTAATAAAGTTCTGTTCACGGACAGGAGCAGCTTCATGCAGGAAGGAAGAAGGTATGCTGGGGCAGCGGTTGTAACTCTAACTGGCACCATCTGGTCACAAGCTCTTCCCCATGAGACTTCTGCTCAAAAGGCAGAACTCATCGCCCTCACTGAGGCACTAAGATGGGGAAAAGATAAGGCAGTCACAATATACACAGACAGCCGATACACCTTTGCCACTGCACATGTACACAGAGCCATCTACAA
>NW_011893897.1:2242-4569 GCF_000151845.1 Pteropus vampyrus | reverse complement strand
TATGGGACTTGGATGTGAGGCCCAAGGCCAATTTTCTTGTGCTAACTGGGGTTATGAGACTATTTCCACTATAGCTAATTATAAGAAACAGAATGATCATATTAAATTAATAAAAGGACCAAGCCCCTCCACATCCTCTCTTGGGTCTTGCAATCCTATCATAATCACCATCAAAACTGGTAGCCCTGGGGGATAACACTATTGGCTCACAGGACAGACATGGAGTATCAGATTATATAAAACAGGGTTTGATTTAGGATTATATTTTACTATACAGGTTAAGGACCCTCCCAGGAAGGCTAACCCTATAGGACCCAACAAACCACTTCTAGTTCCGGGACTACCCCCAAAGTCTTACACCTAAGAAAACTTCTGTTTCCAGAGCAACTCCAACTCCAGCTCTAGCCCCTCCAACTAGTAGCCTAATAGCTATTAAATCTCAGGCATTCGACCAGCCACAACCAGAATCAGAAAGAGCATTAATAACTATGCTAACGACAATACACAAGGTCTTAAATAAGACCACCCCAGACATAGGACAAGATTGCTGGTTGTGCCTAAACCCAAACCCCTTATTATGTCAGGATAGGAACTCCCCTAAACTTAACTGAGCTCAACAGCGTACGAGGCTATGAATAGGAAACTCCCTGACTTACCTTAGGAGACATACAAGAAGAAGGAACCTGCCTAATTTCAAAAAACTATTCCAAGCTGTTGGCACAGTCACCCTACTTTGATAACTGTAATCGTACTATCAAAGTACCTATCTCAGAGGGTAAATACTATAAGGCTCCAAATAATACTTGGTTAGCATGTGATAGCAGGCTCGCTCCCTCACTGTGTTGCAGCCAGTCTTTTCAACTCAGGTGAGACTAATATTTGTAGCCTAGTCATTGTACTCCCCCAAGTGTTCCTTTACAATGGGCCAGAAGGCAGACCACTTCTTCCACCAGGACAGGCTACAGAAGCGAGCTGTACCAGTCTTAATACCCCTTCTTGTAGGACTCAGAATAGCAGGCTCTGCAGCTGTAGGTACTACTGCTCTCATCAAGGGAGAAAATGAATTTCGTGAAATTGGAATACAGATAGATAAGGATATCAAGACTTTAAAAGACACCATCAACAAGCTAGAACAAGTCGATTCACTAGCAGAAGTAGTCCTCCAAAATAGAAGAGGTTTAGATTTATTATTCTTAGAACAAGACAGATTACATATGGTTCTAAGTGAAACCTGTTGCTTCTATGCCAATAATTCTGGAATAATTAAAGAAAGCTTATTACTAGTACAGAGAAATTTAGATGCCAGGGAAAAACAAAGACTGGAATCAGATAACTGGTTTCATAGGATGTTCAGTTGGTCGCCATGGCTAACAACCCTCCTATCTGCTGTAGCTGGACCTTTAATCCTTCTTCTCCTCTTATTAACTTTTGTCCCATGTTTCCTCAATTTCTCGTTGAGATATATAAGGAAAATAATTAATTCTATAATTTTTAGTAATACAAAATAGAGGCTATGCGCAAATTCCTCATGAAGAATCAAGGATTTGATTTTCCACTAAGGCCAGCAGGGAATGTGCTGGCTGAAAAATTACTGCTTAGCTATTGCCCATGGGAACATAATGCTCTAACAATAAGGTGTCTGCTTCTGTACCCCGCTTGCACAACTGACCTGTGGGTTGATGGTTAGTAAAAAGAAGAAAAATAGACTTGTGTGTTCAAACAGGATAAAGAATAGGGGTTTAGAGCTTAAAAACCCTGTACCTCTACATTTCGGGGCTGCTTAATTTGAGGTCTGAGTACCCCTGGCAGACCCAACTGGCTGAATAAAGAGTATGTTTCCTATAACTCACTGATTTCTGGTGGTCCGTGTGTCTATCGGGGGCTGGCGGCTGACTACAACAATTCTACATTATGTATTATTATATATTTATCATTAATTTTAATTTTAACCTCATGAATCTTGTAACCTTCCTAAAACATAAGTTGAATTCTGGCAACATCTGGGACCTCATCATGGATGATTTTTGGTATAAATTTTCCACTGTGATTGTCCATTCAATATAAGTTGGCAAACTTAGCTTTCTGCCATGTCTGTATTACCTATTCGGAAATTATTTACTTTTTGTGAAGTTTCTTTTAAGCTAAATTTTATTCACTACTTATCATGCACAAGGCTATATTCTAAATTCACATATTAAGGAAAATCTTTTTAAAAGACCTTTGATATAAGATATTTTATTCCCATTTTATAAATAGAGAAATTCAGCATAGGTCAGGGAAATCCCAAAGAACAGAGTTTGAGCCCAAGTGGACCGGCTTTAGAGTCT
>NW_011893897.1:0-430 GCF_000151845.1 Pteropus vampyrus | reverse complement strand
TGTCTTCTTGGTGTTTCTCCTCAGAGGATATGAATTACACAAACTCTGGCACATTGCTTTCTTTATTCTTTTTTAGATTAGCTGCCTTTAATTTCTAGCATTTTTATGACTCATTTTTCAAACCTTTTCCATTTCTCTCATTAAGTCCTCATTCTTTCTATTTAGGTTTTAACTTTTTCTGTTATATCCTTCAACACTAACTATAATTATTTCAAAGTCTTTGTCTGATGGTTCCACTATATAGACCATCAATCTTTGGTCTCATTCTATGGAAAGATATATTGCTTAATAATGAATTGATTTTTTCCTACCTTATAATTTGTGATTGAATGACGAAACTTGTATTAAAAAACATAGTAGGCACTTAGAGAAATATAATTTATGCCTAGAAGAAGATACATCTGTTCTTCTGTCTGTCAACAAGAGTTTA
>NW_011893896.1:7644-9377 GCF_000151845.1 Pteropus vampyrus | reverse complement strand
CACTGAAGCTCTCGCTGCCTCTGGCTTCCAACCCCTCTATCATCCTCTATCAGACTGGTGTTCTCAGGGGCCGTCTTTGACTTTGGCTTTGTGGCTCCATGGTCAGTAACTCTCTGTTGATGTCCTCCATGTGAAGGCCAACTTCCACTCCTTCACCTTAGCCTCCGGCCCCTGGGCCTCGCCTTCTCTCACAGGACCAGGTGTTCTGGCAGCAGCCTCACCACGCTTTGTCGGTGCCGCATGCTTTCTTACTCCACTATTCTTGCTCTTTAAAGAATGATTCTCGCTGGGGAAATCTTGCTGGCTCCCTGCCCCCCTGATTTAGGCCTCTCCTCGCATGGTTGGTCTTGACTTCCGGGCTCTTTCTCACACCCATTCATTTACCTCCTGACCCACCAGCTGCATAGGGGCTCTTTGGGGCCAGGACTGAGCCCAACTCTAGAAACTGACACAGATACAGGCTGGACACTCAGCTTAATGGAAATAAATGGATCAATGAGAGAATCGGATCTTATCAGCCCCAGTGGCAGTTCTCAGAATCTTCTCGTGCACTGGGGAGTGAGATGTGCAAGAAGATCCAGCCTCCTATACTGACCTCCAGCCAGCCCTGAGAGTCCACATGTGGGTTAGGAAGGCACAGGTCTGGTCACTGACTGGATGGGGTTGGGCTGCCTGCTGGCTGTGGCTCAGGAGACAGCAGACAACTGATTAACTGCCTCGGGGAAGCTGTGCCCCCCAAGCAAAGCCACAGTTATCTTGGCAGAATGATTTTATGAGCTGGGAGTATCCGTAAGAAGCAAAACAATACTAAACAGATATAAATCCTTACCTCTCATAGGATCATTCTTTCTCATCTATGGTAGATTGAGCAGTTTCAGCCCATTTACCAGACGAGGAGACCGAGGTTGGGAAATGTGAAGGGCCTTACCCGGGGAACCATAGGTAAGTGAGAGTCCTTGCTCTGTCCTTCCCAGGACATGATGAGGAGGTCGTCCTGGCCTGTATGGCACACCAACCAGTACCCTTGGGATTGCAGAGATAGTCATCCCTCTGCTCTCAGAGGGGGAATGAATGTGTGAAGGATGAGGAGGAAGAGTGGAAGGGGTGCCTCTGGGGGCGTTCCGAGGTTTTCACTGTGCACCAGAAGTGAAGACGTTTCATCCGTGGGGTCAGTGGCACCTCGGGAGAGTCAAGGTGCATTTACTGAGTACCTGCCGAGCTCCAGGTGTAACGGGAGTAGGGTCTGGCTACACATAAAAAAACAAGTGGGTAATTGGTTTAAGGAAATAGGGCTTATTTTTCTCAGCTAAACAAGAAGCTTAGAGGTGGAGTACAGGGCTCTGCAGTGGTTCATGATATCACGTGTTCCAGCACTTTCCATGCCTAGAGTATGGCTTTAATCCTCTGGGTTTTCTCGTGGTCAGAAAGTGGCAGCTCTAGCCCAGCCTCCTGCCCTTACCACAGGCAGCAAGACGCTAAGGGTAGCTCCTGGGTTAGGAAAGGGAACTGCACAGGTGGCAAACTGACTCTCTGAGATCTCCTGGCCGGGACTGTGTCCCGTGGCCCCTGAGCAGTAGGGGAGGCTGGGAAGACAGGTGTTAAGCTGGATGCTTCACTGTGTGAAGCAGCGTTGAGTTTCTTTAGCAAGGAAGATGGGGAGGATGGAACCGGATGCGCAATGCGCAGGGTTGGCCATGCCAGGCCTGGCCGGGCTGTGCTAGGAGTCTGTAATG
>NW_011893896.1:5209-5999 GCF_000151845.1 Pteropus vampyrus | reverse complement strand
GTGGGAACTATTTCCCTGGCGTTAGACGGGTAGTGAGTCCAGCTGGTGGCATCTTCATCATCACCTCTCAGGGGTAGAGGAAGATGCAGAGGCTCTTCCTGGCAGGCTTGATTTGTCTGGCCTTTGAACCTTTGTAAGCCCTTAGTTGCTGATTCACACCCGTCCTGTGAGAAGGCCTGCAAAAAGATCATCCTCATTTTACAGGTGGGGCAAGTGACTCCTGGAGCACTCAAGTGATTTGTTCAAGGTCATTCAAAGACTCAAGGGCAGAGCAGGTTAGAACCAATTTCCTACTCCCAGTTCAGGGGTAGGTTTTTTTTTTTTGGTGGTGGTGGTGGTTGTTTTGTTAAGGAACTTGCCTCTCATGTACTTGGTTGAAACACTGTTGAGCAGTTGAGGCCGTGCTTGCTCTGAAGAGTGAAGCGTGAACGCAGGGCGTGTGGCCATCTGCTCGATGTTCACAAGACACTGCCGAGTTCAGACAGCTCGTTCTTAGGTGTTTTCTCAGTTACCCAGAGTGTGGTCATTTACTCTCTGCCCAAAGCCCTGCAGCCGTTTGCCATTTCTCTGGGCCACCGCGGCTCCAGACCAGGTGTGTTCAGGGCCTAGGTGGGGAGGAAGAAGGGGCCCTTGTGCCGGGCGCTGTTCCAGGTGCTTCGCATGCGCCATTTTATTTAGAGGACAATAGGGATGGTGCTGAGAGATTTCAGAGAAAGGAGAAGTCAGTGTTGTCTGGATGGCGGGAGGTGCACGTGTGTGTGTGCGTGTGCGTGTGCACAGTGGTCGGGGA
>NW_011893896.1:0-2829 GCF_000151845.1 Pteropus vampyrus | reverse complement strand
AGGTGGAGCCTTTGGGAGATGATCAGGGTTTGATGAGGTCATGAGGGTGGGCCTTCGTGATGGGATGATGGCTCAGGAGACAGGGCTCATGAGTGGCTTGCACCTGCTGCTCAGCAGTAAGGGTCTAGGGCTCTAGTTCACACTGGAGCCCTGTGCTGGAGATGGCAGCCAGGACTCTCACCCCAATCCCTCCTTATCGACAGCCCAGCCACTGGATTCCCTGGATGACTCAGAGGCCAAGGATCATGGTGAAGCAGCTTAGCCTGGGCTCACTTACATTCGAACAGCAATTCCCATCTTTGGGTCAGGAACGCAAGGCCACAGGAGGCTGCTCTGGGCTTTTAAAAGGAGCAGCCCATCATCCATCCTTTTTCTTTCTCTTATAAACTGAGATTCTATCAGCTTCCCAATCTGTGCGTACAGAGTCACATTAAAAGCAATAACCTGAATTGACAGCCCGCTATCTGTTCATGAGGTCTCAACTTCCTTGCGAAGTTCCCATCAGAATCTTCCGGATTCCACATGTGTCTGGCTGCTACTTTGTGCCTCTACTGCTCCTAGGAACTGCTGCCCATCTTGCTAAGCTTCTTTCTTACCATGGGGCCCTAGCATGCTGCCAGAGCATGGCTTCTGACCACTGCCATCCTCTGTGGGTCACTGCAGCCTCCTGCTGGTCATCCCTGTCCTCTCCCTTCGGGAACTGTGGTCCTGCCAGCTGCAGCATCGATGTGTAGGGCCCCTCACAGTATGGACGCTGAGCACTGCTCTGTGCCCTTTTTAGGCACCAGCTTGTCTTAAAGTTTTAAAGACTATAGACATGGCTGCATAGTCCTAGACAGGAGAGAGACAGAACCGGCTGCATTCAGAACCCTCCTTCGCTAAGGTGCAGGAACCCTATATCTGGGTCTACTCTGCTGAGTCTTGCCTTAGGACAAATTCTTTCCCTGAAGGCGGTTCAGTTCTCTATGCACTTAGCTTTCTGGAGATTTTGCTCCAAGGATGTCCAGATCCCCGTGTAGGCTTAAGCTGGGACCCCTGCTATTCACCTCTGCATCTGGGAGGAACTGAGCTCAGGGGCCCTGGGGCATTGAGAAACTGGGCCTGGCCACCTGCTTGTCTGAGGGAAGACAGCATGCAGACGAGGGAGACACGGGTTCCTCTGCAAGTCTCTCTCTGCTTGGCTGATGCTGCTGGAACCGACCTGAGGAATGGGATTCGGTGATCCTGGCTTCTTCCCTTTGCAAATACAGGTTTTGCATTTTCACATGTCCGGTCATCTTCTGGCTCACCGTTAGGATTTCTTACCTGGACACACAATATACAAGAAAATCAAATATTCTAAAGTCAGGTTGGAATGTCCCCCTGGGAAGCTGCAGGATTCCAAGGAGACGTCATGGATTTTTGTCTTAAGTAGATTACAGGCTGAGAGTCCTCCAAGTTGTCTCTGGAACTTCAGCTATAAACATCTCTGAACAAGACGGCTCGGCATCTGTAGGGGAGCCCAAGACTGGAGTAACGATTGGCAGTAAGCTTTAGGGCGAGTGGGTATTTTGGGATCTGTGGGGAAGGGGCTGATTCTATAATTGTTTCAATGGGCAAATGGTTTGGCACTGACAAGGTGCGTGGTCATGCCTGAGAGTGAATCACCTGTAACAGCTGGCACTGTGTCCCCACGTTCTTTTCACAGGCAGGAGGCACCTTTGCTTGGCTCCCTTTCATTGGCAAAGTTGATGCACATGGAATGCTTCCTTCAGAGTTAAAGGCTGTTATCTTGCTAGGAGAGAGCCAAGAGTTTTCTCTGGGTTTCCAGCCCATGAGGAAGGCATCACTCCCATGCTGTTGAAATCATACTGGGCCGTGGCTAATAATTCAGTTCAACATGCATGGGACTTTCTCCTCTGTGACAGACACCAAGCAAGATGACAGGGAAATGAAGGAGGTTTGGACATGATTCTTGTCCTCAAGGTCGTCTTGGTCAGAACACAAAGTGGTAGTGCAGAAAAATCGTTCGGCAGCATGGTAAACAATGTCTATTTACTTTTGTTGGACTGTAAACCTTTTGAGATTCCAAAGAAAGTAGTGGCTTCACTTGTAAAAACATACAAATATAGCTCTCTGTGCTGTGTTTTCTTTACCAGTACAGGAAACCCCTTACGTCAGAACCTTAGTTTGAAAAGTCCATCCGAGAGGATAGATTGAGGAGATGTTGAGAGGAACACTCATCTGTGGGTTTTTTTTTTTGTTATTCCAGACAGGGGAGAAGCTGATCCAGAAAGATCCTGTCTTTGGGATGGAGAGGGCTGAAGTAGAATTCATGGGATCCGAGGAGATCGATGGTGAAGGGGCGGTGAAGAAGGAAGGCTCTAAGATTTCTAATCCGGATGACCAGATCGAAAATGGTGCCATCAGCATGGAAGACACAGACTCCCCTTTCCGAATGAGTGACCGGGACCGGGGACATAGTGACAAAGTCTAGTGGATAGGGCAGAGATAAGATCAGGGGACCTTGAGAGTCGTGGAATTGAGGACAGGCAAAGGACACCTTCATCTCCAGCCTAGTTGTGCTGGCGTGGGCAGAAGTGGCTGTGGCTCCATTGGGTGCGATGGTCATGCTCAGCCTTGGAGGCACCGTTTTATCTCTGATGAGCAGGCTGGCCTTGGGTATAGCCGAGCACCTCAACCAAGCTGGTGTCAGGAAGCAGACTTGTCTGTAACCTCATGCTGTTGACACATTTCACCTGGAACAGAGTGTTAAGTTCTGTTCATGGAACTACAGGCTGTTGGGATGCATAGAATCAGCCAGGGGACATTTCTAACTCACCATGCCTG
>NW_011893895.1:4246-4731 GCF_000151845.1 Pteropus vampyrus | reverse complement strand
TCTCTAAGGAACTTTATTTTTAAATCAGACGGGATGAAAATAAACAACCTACGCTCTAGAAAAAGCCGCCCTCGAAAACAAAATTTTTTTAACGAGAAAGAAAACTGGTAAAGATGAGAAAGAAATATTCATGAATTTTAAGAAGAAGGCAGGGAAGTGATTGCTGCGTCCCCGGCAAAACTATAAAAATGCATTTTTACCTCTGTCATGTGTGATTTTTTTTTTTTAAGTTAGAAAATAAATCCAGAAGGAAAAAGAGAGGATCGGCACGCACTGGGGGCTCTGGCGAAGATCACATGCGTAGCTGATGCCCTCATCACAAAATTTGGAACTTTCCATTAAGCATATGATTTGGGGGGAAAATTTATCAAAAATTACTGAAGAAGTAGGAAAAAATGTTAATAGTCCCCAGTAAAAATTCCAGGCTGCAAAGGTTTAATAGGCAGGTTCTTGAAAACATTTTCTGTTGCAAGAATCTTTTAACC
>NW_011893895.1:1833-2202 GCF_000151845.1 Pteropus vampyrus | reverse complement strand
ACAGGTGCTGGGCGGCTGATGCGGGAACCGAGGCTGGCAGGGCTGAGGCCCTTTCCTGAGGCTCGTGTCCAGGAAGAGCCAGCTGAGGGTGAAGCCGAGACTCGCTGGGACGTGTTCTTGACCAGACTCCAGATCTCACCAGCACCCGGCCCCAGCGCATGAGTCAGCTGTTCCCAGGCCGAGATCTTGTTGCGGGGGGCAGGGGGGGATGATGACAGGACAGGAGGGGACACAGGGCTGGCTCTGCAGTGGACTCTGCCTCCCCAGTCCTGGGCCACACCAGCACCCCACCCTATCTGAGCCCAGAGTCAGGATGGTCCCCCAGAGCGGGCATGGGGGTGTCCAGCATGCACAGCTCTGCACACACAC
>NW_011893895.1:0-420 GCF_000151845.1 Pteropus vampyrus | reverse complement strand
CCTGCACACGCCCACCTGCACACACACGCCTGCACACACACGCCTGCACACGCCCGCCTACACACGCCCGCCTGCATACGGCTGCCTGCACACACACACCTGCACACACACACCTGCACACGCCCGCTTGCACACGCCCGCCTGCACACGCCCACCTGCACATGCACGGCTGCACACGCACGTGCCCCACTTGCGCCACGCTCTGTTCAAAGGCATGTGCGGGCCATTGTCAGGTCCGTGGGAGCCCTTTGTCCCTGGGCGTTCAGTCAGCGTCTGGCATCTCTGTAACTATTTAAAGTCAGGAACGTTGTCACAGAAAAGCTGAGGGTGGCTCAGGGACTGGCAAGCGCCCCGTTCAGACAGCACCGTAGCACTTCTGAGGCACCGGCAATCACTCACCATGGTCTCTAGTCCAGCGGT
>NW_011893894.1:6929-8711 GCF_000151845.1 Pteropus vampyrus | reverse complement strand
GCTGTAAGAGCGATTCTGTCCGACGAGTCGGCAAACCCCCAGGAGGGAGACCCAGGGCAGGTGACCGAGCGGCCGCCGGCCATCCATCTCCAGCCGCGGTGTGGCTAGAGTAGAGTTGCCGCCAGTGACGATGCTTGGGGACACGCCTGTCATCAAGTGTCAGCCAGCGCTCATTCACAAAGCACTCCGATTTATCATTAAGTCAATAGCACGTACCTTCCTCTGCCGCTCTCACCGCCCGTGGTGGGGTCTCAGCACCCCCTTGCCCGTGGGACTCGGCCAGAGGCCCCTTCCGTCTCTCTGAAGGGGCTGGCTTGGGCTGCCACACAGCCAGCTGGGGAGAAGGGGGGGCGGGAATAGCCACAAGGTAAAGTGTCACCTACCCGACTGTTCTACCAAAGTCCAGAAAGTCCACCGGGATACACATTTTTCAGCTCATTTGATCACTTTGCTTGATTGCCAGGATTCTGAAATGGATTCTTTTCATTGCTTTGCCAGTATTTTTGTTGTTTTAGGGGAAAAGTGAGTTCACTGAGGACTTCACGCTGGCTCTCCGAAAGCTAATCTCTCTCACCGGTATTTCGTGATTATTCATCTCAGGATAAAAATTTGGAGGAGAAAAGAAAGCAAGATGATGTGTGTAAATTATACTCGATGCGTTATAGAAAAACTGGGAATTTCCTATTATTTAAAGTTTGCTTTTGTTTTATGCTATAAACGTCAAAGAAAAATTACTTCTTTTAGATGTAATTACCATATTCATAATGAAGCAGTCTGAAAGGACTCTAATATATACATATATTTTACTTCTCCCACAGCAGAATATCAAATGTAATGAGCAAAGTACGACCGTTCTATATCGCTAATGCTACCTATTGCTTTTTAAAAATGATTTTTTGGTGGTTTTTAAATAAATCGGACTGGGACCATCAGAAATGCTCAGAACTCTGCGGAACAGCTCGGACTCAGCGCAAAGAGGTCCCACGCGAAGTCCTGGCTCCACGAGGGACTCATGAGAAGCAGAGCGATTCTAAGAAGCGACACCGCACCACGGGCCAGTGCAGCAGGAGGCGACCTTCACCGTGGTTTGAACAGTGACGGTCTCGTTACGGCCCTAATATCGCTCTGTTCATATTTTGGAGAGTGAAATGTCTATAGTTTCCTATGAAATAAAAAACAGATAAAAAAAAAACAGGTGGCCTAAACTCTGTGAATTGTCAAGTTTGGGACAAATCAGGACGTCTCGGGTTTCCTGCGAGACGTCGCTTCGCACGAGTTCTGCGGATGGGAATGTCGCAGGAGATATCTGTGTGACACGGTTCGTGGACACCTTCGAATCGAACACGGCCCGCACATCGAAGCTCTGCACATTTGGGGCATTTTCCCGTCTTGGGTCACACTAGCCCGCTTCGCTGTGCCCTTCACACGGCAGCAGGACTTTGCGCCCAGGCAGTGAGGGGTAGCCCTGTGCTGGGACTTGACGCCCAGAGGGTGTCCTTCGTCTGCTCGGTGTCCCCTCCTCTCCATGCTGCCTTTCCCGCCCGACCTCTCACGGGGCCAGGGCTGTGTAAGCCACCGACGCTCGCTCCCACTCCGGCTCGGACGCACGTCGAAGGGCCTGGCTTTGGTCCGCTTCCCCTATGCTTTGTGCTCGCCTCCAGCGACAGTGTGCGAACTTTGAGGACAAAACAAATCTCCTTTAGAACACAGTCTCATGCCGGCCACTGCCCCGCCTGCCAATCAGCAGAACGGCATTTACTAATATGGTTAAGTAAAGCCTGC
>NW_011893894.1:2522-3429 GCF_000151845.1 Pteropus vampyrus | reverse complement strand
CAGATCAGCCCCAGGAGTCGGTGCTGACCGTGCCGACGGAGGCCGCCCAGCTGCCCAGTGTTTCCTGGGCCGGGGCGTGGGGTGGGGACTGATCGGAGAGGCCGGGGTGATTCCTGAGGCGATGGAAGCTTTCTCAGCCTCTGTCGTCACAGTGTCTACATACACGCCTGCATTCGTCAACACACGTCAAACCCTATGACTTAACACGAGTGCAAGTCACTGTATGTAAATTCTACTTCAGTAACATTGATTTTAAAATAAAAAGACGGGGTGGTCATATCTACATGACATTTATTGTGGGGATCTGAGGAGATGGCACAGGTGACAGTACCTACCGTATTGTGAGCATTTAGGAGCCAGCAGCAGTTACTACGCTGTCCTTCATTCCTTTTCTTGCAATATTTTGGGTCCCTTTCAATCTAATTAATGATTTAATTTCAATAAAGTTGCACTTGGCTCCAGTGCCCAGGGGTGTCCCCCACACCACAAGCAGCTCTCCAGGCCCAGCCGGGTGTCCTGCAACTCAACTCAGTCCTTTACCCCACTGACCTGGAGACGGCGTCAGAGCCCACAAAACTGCTCCGCTCTTGGATTCTGCTCTCAAGTCCAGACCGTCCATGGGCCTCCGGCCGAGTCACCGTGGATTCTGGATTCCCACGACTGCCCCCGGGGTGTGACTGATTTTCTAGAGAGGCTCCTACAATACAGAGAGACACTTTCCTTGACCACATTACTTGTTTATTACTAAAGAGTGTAGCTCAGGAAGAGCTACATTGAAGAGCTGCGTAGGAGAAGGTTGGGGAGCGAGCGCGGAGCCTCCATGCTGTCTGGGCGCACCGCTCTCCCCAAACCTCCCAGCATTCACCAGCCCAGAAGCAGCCCTCCGAACCTCGTCCCTTTGGGTTTT
>NW_011893894.1:0-405 GCF_000151845.1 Pteropus vampyrus | reverse complement strand
TCTGAAATCCTCACCTCCACATTTTCAGATTGTTGTTCCTCAATTTCTGTGATTTGAGAGGTTCTGGAACTAAGCTATATGTCAAATTTACGTGTTACAACTTCACGGGAGGTTTAAGGATCTCTCGTGAAACGCCTTCGCATATGGACTCAATTTTTTATTTCAAGAATGAAGAAGCATTTTTCACTGTTTCGAGCTGTGTCTCTTCCGAGGGGCTGAAGTTACCAGAAGGCTGACCTGCGTGCTCTCCTGGCACCCTCGGTCCCCTCGGCTCCTCCGCCTGATGTCACGATCCCAGTCCCGCGGTAAATTCCATGACACTCGAATTTGCCTTAATATCAGACGAATATAAAATATTTAAAATTCAAGTCTTATATTATTTTGGCTTATGTTACAATGTCACGT
>NW_011893893.1:5616-7934 GCF_000151845.1 Pteropus vampyrus | reverse complement strand
CTACTTCTGCATTAGGATGTCAGGGGACGCGTGGCAATCACGAGGCGGATGGCCACATATGGCATTGCATCATACATTACAGGAGTGGCTCTGCATGGCTGATTCTCTTACAGAGAGAAGCAGAGCAGCCTACCAGCTGGAAACCCCAGAGAACTACAGAATATTCAGAAAACTCCTGATACTTTACCTCACTAACTGTAAATGCAAAATTATGACGGTAAATGGTGATGGTAAATGTGCCAAAAGAGCTACTTTTACAGTATTCTTGCTGTCTGGATATGTCTTAGCCTCAGGACTGAAAAAAAAAAAAAAAAAAAACTTTGAAAGGGAAAAAGGCCCTGCACTTGTGCCCCTGCAATGATTGTTAGTCCTGTTTTGTTTGACATACTTTCGTGTCCCCAGATATTTGAAGCACTCTCCTAACATTAGTTTTAGACAATACGTATAAATCAGTATTTTGCTCAAAAAAAAAGGTCTGGGAGGAGAGTGAGTTAACAATGATAATCTTTGAATTGTGGGATTCTGATAGTTTTTAATGTTCTTTTTTGACTTATCTGTAGTTTTATTAAAAATACTAATGAATTTTGTCACATAAACAAAATTAGTTTAAATTTTTAAAGATTTAATTTTGTCATCCAATATATTGATCTAAATAAAAGAGACCAGTGTTAAAAATTCTCCGATGTTGGGATCAATATTTTAACTATGGAATGCTAATTAGTTACATTTTTCATTTATCTTTAAATCACAAGTTGGAAAAAATATTATGCTATATTGAAAGTAACATAAACTGATTTTTTAAAAAACTGTATGGTTCTAAATAATAAATTTGTTCACCGATTCGGCATTTCCTTCTGTAAAATATCTCTACTTGTTAACATATTCAAGTTTTTTTTTTTTCCCATGGAATAAATTTGGTATGCAATTTCTGAAACATCTATTCATTAACATCCTCCTGCTGTTCACATTTTATTAATGAAATAACCCATCTCCCCCCTACCAGCAGACACTTAATTCCTTCCCAGAATCCATCTGCTTGTCATGGACTTCAGAAGCCAAATTCCTTTGCAAAATCAACTCTAACAAAGACTTAATTTCATGGATCAATTAAATACCAAAGATTGTTAGCTATTTCCCAATATCAAATGCTTCAAAAGTGTGCTTTCTTTGCGGTTATTACACGATTGGGGAATGAGTGGGTAGGAATCCAGGTACTCCTTGTAAAACTTGCCATTCAAGTTTTGAATACAGATCCATCAAATTTCGCAGCTTTCAACTATCCGTTTTGCTGTCCTTCCTTTTTTCTTCTCTCCATTTCTCTCTCCTATCCTTTTTCTTATTGATAAATACAAACATTATTTATTGGCCCATTTGTAACTTGTAGCAATATAGCCAGTTTTTGTCAATGAAACTTAATCTAAGAAACCTTCAAAGGAGGGCCAATTATAGAAGTTACATGACATGGAGTATTTCAATGTTATTAATTCTAAGACTCTAGAATTCTGAGAAAATATATACCTGTACTCAAAAGAATTTTAAATTTGTAAAGTCTTCTGTGTTGTGTAACTTAGATGTACATATGCCAGCATTTTCTATATCTGTTAATATCAAAGGATTATAAAAAGAAACATTTAGCTTCTTCCTTACTGATTGATATCTTTTCATGTGGGACACATTACTTTTAATAGCCAGCAAATGAAAAAAATACTTAACTATCAACCCTTGATTAGTCCTGGAACTCTTTACTTTCTTTCCTCCACGGTTACTGTTTTAGTTATTACATCTAGTCTCATGCCTTTAGATGCTAGCTGTACACTAATGATCCCAAACTGATATCTCCAGCATGAATCTCTTCCCTGAATCCTAGGCTCATTAATCCAATTGACAAATTAACATTACCACTTAGTCAAATAGACATCAAGTTTAACATGTACAAAGCTGTCTTCATGCATAATCTCCATCTACTACAGACTCATCCTCTCAATGACAACTTTATCCTGATTATCCAGGCCAATATTCTTGATGTCATCATGGTTTTCTGTCTTTTTTTATACCTCATATCTAATCACCAAAAAATTCTATTGGCCAGACTCTAAATATATCAGAATTTGGTCACTTTTCATACCTCCAACATATTCACCTGATCCAAAGAGCTACAATCTCTTACCACTATTATTGCAAAATCTTCAGATTAGATTCTCCATGCCAAGTCCTGCTTTTCTGTCTGTGGTCTATTCTCAACACAGTAGTCACACTGATCTTTAAATAAGACACAATGTGTTATTACTGCTCAAATCTCTTTACTGGTTCCCTGCCTC
>NW_011893893.1:2461-2801 GCF_000151845.1 Pteropus vampyrus | reverse complement strand
GAATAAATAAATAAATATAAGTATAAATATAAACATATATTCTGTTGCCTTTTCATGTTTCCCTGTAGGATTAATAATTACTGATTACTAACCACCTAGGAATTAATAATTAATAATATTCATTCCCTATCTATCAAAAACATCTAAAGAGTATGCTGGATTATAAACAATGGGAAAATAATTTATTTCTAAATTTAATTGTCAATATTTTAATTGTCAATATTGGTAGTAGGTTGGAAATGAAGCACTTTGAATCATTCAAGAAAGCACACTAGGAATGCACAGCATCACTTTCAGAGAACTCATTCAATAAAACTTATATCTGAAATATTTTAAAGGG
>NW_011893893.1:0-1221 GCF_000151845.1 Pteropus vampyrus | reverse complement strand
CACTTTGAATCATTCAAGAAAGCACACTAGGAATGCACAGCATCACTTTCAGAGAACTCATTCAATAAAACTTATATCTGAAATATTTTAAAGGGTAATTCATAAAGATAATAGTTCATGTGTTTATTTTAGAAGAAACATTTACCTAAATAACATTAGAGTTATTTAGATACTTGGACCATTAACATATTGGTAAATAATGTAAATCACAACAGAGAGAAGCACTGTTAACATTTCTATTTGATAAGTTTATTGTTAAGTTGCTATTATGAGCTTCTAGTTATATATATTTTTTTAAATGCTGGGTATAAATTTATAGCTAAAACATTAATACTAAAAGGGAATAAAAAGATAAGACTATAGAAAATGTTCATAAGTAACATATATGATAAAATTCTTGTATAAATACAGAATGCATAAAGAATTTTCAAAAGTCAATAATAAAAAACAACGACCCACTGAAAAATTCATCAATTTATTTGAATGGACACTTCTTCAAGAAGATATACAGATAGCAAATAAGCACATTGGAAAAATTCCTCACTATCATTAGTCATTAAGGAAATGTAAACTGAAATCACAATTGAATACTGCCTCACACATATTAAAATGTCTAAAATTAAAGACTTGAATATATCAAATATTACAAGAATGGAACTTTCAGAAACTGCTGGTTGGTGTGTAATGTATGCCACTTTGAAAATGGTTTTGCAAATTCTTAAAAAGGTAAACATAAATCTACCACTTGTTCAGTTATTCACTAAGAATTTAACAGAGAAATTAAAACATATTTTCATAAAAATAATTTACATGAATATTTATAGCTGCTTTATTTATAATACCCCAAACTGAAAAGAACCTAAATGTCCATCTAGGTAATCAAGTTGTATATATCTACACATTGAACTCTTATTCAAATAAAAAGAATAAACTACTAATGCATCTAACAACATGGATGAATTTCAAATTATGATGCTGAGTGAAAGAAACTCAACAACAACAAAAGCACATACTGCATGATTGCATTTATGTGAAATTCTATAAAATGAAAATTATCTCTAGAGACAGAAAGAAAATGAACGGTTGCTTGGGGAGTGAAAGAGTAGGGAGAGGACTGAATGAGCGATTATTAAGGGTCCATGGAAACTTCTGGGTGGGGATGCATATTTGCTATCTTGATCGTGCTGATCATTTTATAGGTGTATACAAATGCTAGACCTT
>NW_011893892.1:4445-5880 GCF_000151845.1 Pteropus vampyrus | reverse complement strand
ATGTCTCACAAATTAAACGAGATGACGAAAACAGAAAGCCAGCGACAGAGGTTGTCACGGGCGACCAGCAGGCGAGAACCACGGGTGGGGACCCTACTCCAGGGTCTGATTCTGCTCCTGGCATCCGGGGCCTGCGCCCCTCTGCTCCCTGGGGACCGGGCACCTGCAGAGTCCCCGGGTGGGTACGCTCGGGCCTTGCTGAGGGAGGTGTCAGCATGTCAGCATCGAGGACGTCTGCTCCTGCCCCTGGGGCAGCCCCGGGCTGGGGGACTGCCCCCCAGCCCTCGTCGTCCACTGTGTCGTCCGGCTGTGAAGTCCTGCCAGCATCACCGTCCCAGCAGGCAGCCGCCTTGGCTGCATCCTAAGTCCCATGCCGCGGACCCGCTTCACTGCTCCGGACACTGTCCACCTGGCCAGGTCCAGGCGCACACCCCGTCACATGCGGTGGCGCTCTGCCTTGCTCTGCTCGCTGGGCATGGCAGCTGACTGCGCACAGGCTGTCCCCACAGCCCGCTATGCAGACTCTTCCCCGCGGTGGCCTTTCGGACCTCCTCCCTGAGGTCTGCAGGTGGTTTCTCACATGGAGACTGCAGAGTCTCCCTCCTGTCCCCATTCGGAGAAAGATCACGCGGGGTCCCACACTCACACCGGGGACTCTGATGCTGGTTCTGAGCGGAGCACAGGGGAAGATGGGGCAGGAGCAGAGCCGAGGGGCCCACCCTTCACCCCACGACTGACCCCTCCTGGGGGGTCCATAGGATGGGGACCTTTGTCCCTGTGGTGTGCTGGGTGGACATTCAGGATGGCCTTGTGACTTCTGCCGTCCACTCCTGGGGAGGGAGGGAAGCAGCGTGGCGTGTTTCCTACCTGTGAGCTGAGGCCCGGGGAGAAAAAGCTGAGTCCTTTGGGGCTGCTCTTGCCTGAGGGAGGTGCTCTCCCTTTGGCGCTGTGGTCACTGGCGCTGGGAAGCGCCGCCACCCCACGGCAGTGACTGTTGCAGAAAAAGCATCGGAACGGAATTATGGCTGTTGACTCCTACCATCAATGTGGCATTATTTAACATTTTCTCTCATTTTACTTTTGCAGTCATAAAATTAATGTCTGCTTTTGATAGTAAGTTTGGGAACTAGAGAGATTTGACGGAAGCGAGGGGCGCGGTTTGCCATCCGATCCGCGCGCGCCCAGCGGGAAGCAGCGTTCGCGGTGACCTTTGCTGTTCGTGCCTCTTCCCAGCATAACTGAGGGCTTTTCTTTCCACAGTTGTGTTCATGACGCAAATGCAATTTGGTTTATACTTTTCCGTTCTTTTTCTTAACACTGCAGGGTTTTGTTTCCCCCACATCGCCAAAAACTCCCTTTAATTCCTTAAGCGAGGGGGTCGTTAAGCCGTTTGCAGTTTTCCCGGTTCTAAGCCTCGCTGCGGTATCTTCGCCAC
>NW_011893892.1:2800-3194 GCF_000151845.1 Pteropus vampyrus | reverse complement strand
GTTGTTATATTAACTCAACATATACGTTCAATATGTATATTGAAGAAATCAATTTCTCAGTTTTATTTACAAATTTAGTTAATTCCCTTACACATTTAAGACTGCGTTTCTCAACTAAATACGTCTGATTTTCTCCTTCGGAGCTTCAGACTCCCAGCAAGGCAGAGATGGAAGCCTGACGAGGAAACACTCTCCCAAGTTTCTGCAAAGGGAAGCATTAAGTAACGTTCTTACATTCTCACAAACGTCCAGGCCCGGGTTCACTGGAACGTTCCACTCCCTTTGAGTATCAGGTGTCCGTGGCGGGCCCCGCCCTCGGGGTTGGTCACCGTTGGATGGTAAATAAGTCGTTGGATGGTAAATAAGTCGGAGGTTTTGGCCTCCTGCCATCAGG
>NW_011893892.1:0-563 GCF_000151845.1 Pteropus vampyrus | reverse complement strand
GGGGATGAGTGGGCAGCGGGGCACTCGGCCACCTGCAGAGAAGCAGGCTCTGCTGGCGGGGACAAGGGCGGCACGGGACTGGGCGGGCAGCCGGCATGTCCGCGCACGTTGGATCCTATGTGACCCATGGCAACGGCAGCACAGGGTGACTGCATTTCGGGGGACGAGGAGACTGACACTTGGAAGCTCAGCGATTGGCCCAAGGCCACCCTGGAGGAGGGCGGAGTTCGGGCCCCGCTGGTCTATTTATTGTTCTCCAAGTTCCCAGTGCTGTCCTCAGCTCTGCTACACGATGACACGCTGCAGACACACACGGACATGGACACACACACGCGCGCACACGCACACACGCGCACACACGCACACACACGCGCACACACGCACACACACGCGCACACGCACACACGTACATGTTGGCACTCACACACAGACACATGCACACACACATGCACACACGTACATGTTGGCACTCACACACAGACACATGCACACACGCACACACATGGACACGCGCACACACACGTGCACACGCACGCACACGCACACACACGCGCACACGCGCA
>NW_011893891.1:7115-8024 GCF_000151845.1 Pteropus vampyrus | reverse complement strand
GTTGTGTTATGAAACAACATAAAAGTCACTCTCTAAGTCTGATTTTCAAAAGAGAACATAATTAAATCGCTCTCTGCATTCTCTGCACCCTGGGGACAGGTGCACGGGGAAGGTTAGCTATGGCCAAGAATAGAGAATCACAATAGAAAATCTGTACAGAATATTAATGACTGAGGAGCAACATGCAAAAGGAGAGTAAAGCAGTCGTGTGTCCAGGGATTTGTTATCTGCGCAGCGTTCTCTAGAAATATCTGGGAGTTCAAAAACGATAATACAGTGTTTTTCCTAGTCTTCCAAATCCAAAATAAGAACTTAGAAGAAGGAAGAAAGGAAGGGAAGGAGGGAGAGAGGGAGGGAAAAGAAGAAAACCAGCTTTTGTTTTTTCCAACTCTTGGATAGAAAATATCATAGTATCCACCTAACATTTTTAGACAAAACCCCAATCAGAATTTAGAAACCACAGCTCCTTTAGGTACAATCATTTTTCCATATATAAAAAAGTAGTATTTCTTGACTTCCTACCACAGTCAACGCATAATTGTATTGTGCTAGTTGTGAGGCCCACCCCAATATCCCTAGAGCCACAGAGCAGGACCCACAGTCCTGAGGAGTGAGCCAAATCAGCCCATGGGAAGACTTCCTGCAGTAGGTCTTTTATATACGGACATTTCTTTTATAGTTAGAGCACAGGGCTTCAGGGCCCAGGAAGTTATTTATTTAACAATCTTCATTCAACCAATATTTATTTTGTGCCAGCATCATTAACTTAGGGGAAAACATTTTAGTGTGGTTGACCCTCATGGAGGAAGAAGGTAGATGAAAGTGAGATTTAAGATGAGGCAGAATCGTATGTATCATGCTAAGAAATTTGGAACTCATGTATCTTTCTTTTCTCCTTGCTATCTAGCC
>NW_011893891.1:3009-5035 GCF_000151845.1 Pteropus vampyrus | reverse complement strand
TGACTTTAAAGGAAAAGGGAGAGATGGTTATTAGTTATAGTGTAATATGGAATTAAATTGTTTTGGGGGAATGGACAGGGTGTTGATGGAAAAGAAAATTCGAAGACTTACAGGCAAGGGAAAAATTGAGAGGGAAAGGCTGGAGATATAGAAGAAAGTGAAATTACTGATGAAGTGATCCCATGATTATGCCTGAAGCAGAGAAGGTGGTCAATAAATATGTGAATGGATTTTAAAAAAAATAAGAGGGGTAGAATTCTATGTGGGGTATTTTAAAACCAGGAAAGTGAGGAAGGCATGGAGAGAGGTAGAGAAAAATGTCATGTGTATCAATTCACTTGCTTTTAGCTTCAAATGTGGAACTTACTATTCTCATGTAACAAAGAGTCCAGAGGTGGGATAAACCTAAGGCTGATTGATTCAGAATTTCAATGATGTCATCAGGGACCTTGATGTGCAAGTTTGTGGAGAAAACAAAAATTGTACTTTTTGCTCCTTATCTGAGTTTTTAATAGGGATATATTTGGAAGTAGGACAAATGGAGACACATTTCGGCTTTGGTGTTGATAGTGATGTTGAATGTGCCTTAGATGAGTGACTATCATGAGTTTAATAATGGACACTAAATAAAACAGCCTTACTACCACTCACCGGACAAGCCCAGGTCAGGCCCCTGCAGGAAGTAGTCACTTCACAAAAAGAAGCAGCAGAGCAGAATGTCTTATTACTTTGTAATTTAAAAAATTAATTTGACCGGAGAAAATCAGAACTTGTTCAGAGCATATGCAACATATTATATGTAAAAGTATAATTAAAATATTTAGTTTCTTTGTACTTCAGTATATTAATATTTCTGAGAACACATTTGATTATTAAAACCTCCATCTCTAAGCAGAGTAAACACACTCAAAATCACGTCTTTCTGCATATCCTCTGTTTGAGTGCTAGAGAAGATTTAATTTGGTCAGGCTCTCTTTTCCCATTTTAATTGAGGATTTTTTTTTCTTGTTCACATAATTAAAAATGAAGACTGATGAATCACATCTTCTGATCAATACTCATGTCAGAGATTGTTGCCCTAGCTTTGGAAAAGTTTGTATCTTTGTGAATTCAGGTCTCAATGAAGCAAATATAAATATATCTTATTTTTAAGAAAATGAGGGTTCTGCCTAGTAAAATCTAGGAAATCAGCCACCAGACAACTTCCAAATCTTTGACTTATAAAATTTCCTGCAACAAATTTTAAATAAGTTTTGTTGTGATAAATAATGTTAAAAATTCTCAGCTCTTTCTAGAAACACTGAGAACATAGAAAGCATTAAGTTTTCTAGTAAATGCTGATGTGAATGTACTTTGAGACCATCTGCCTCTCTTCCATGGCACCTGATGACAATACAGCTGTGGCTTGAGGGTAAACAGACCAATTTTCTTTATAAAGCTTTCAGCTTCAAAAACATGGGATGGAGGCTGACGCCAAGACTTGGCACTGGAATACCAGTTAATCAAAGAGCACTGCATCCTTAGGAACTAAGTGTTCCTAAGGAGAGCTGGGTTCAGATGCCAGCTTGTCAAGACTGAACCATCTTAGTTCAGTCCAAGTCCTCAACTCCCACACCCAGCCTTAGCCAACAATGTAGTACTCAGGGACGATCCTATATGTGCAAGCCACTGTTCTAGATGCTTTCCATTTATGACCCCAGTTACTCCTCACAATCACCAAAGTGCATTCAGCACTTGCCATGTGCTTAGTTTAAATATTGTCACATGCTTTACACACATTACACCATTTAATCCTCAATCAAATATTTAGTTGTGAATAATAGATGCTAACTCTGACTCACTTAACAGAAAAAGATGCTATGAAAAAGAGGTCTACCCTTTTGATATACCACAGAGATATTTGGAGGGCTAGAGAACCAGGCTGAAAACTCAGCTAGCTAGAACAATACCCACACCACATAAACTTCTGTTGGTAAAAATCAGAGCTGCTACCAGAAACTAGATTTTGGTCACTAACAACTTCTAT
>NW_011893891.1:0-2959 GCF_000151845.1 Pteropus vampyrus | reverse complement strand
TGTGAATTCAGGTCTCAATGAAGCAAATATAAATATATCTTATTTTTAAGAAAATGAGGGTTCTGCCTAGTAAAATCTAGGAAATCAGCCACCAGACAACTTCCAAATCTTTGACTTATAAAATTTCCTGCAACAAATTTTAAATAAGTTTTGTTGTGATAAATAATGTTAAAAATTCTCAGCTCTTTCTAGAAACACTGAGAACATAGAAAGCATTAAGTTTTCTAGTAAATGCTGATGTGAATGTACTTTGAGACCATCTGCCTCTCTTCCATGGCACCTGATGACAATACAGCTGTGGCTTGAGGGTAAACAGACCAATTTTCTTTATAAAGCTTTCAGCTTCAAAAACATGGGATGGAGGCTGACGCCAAGACTTGGCACTGGAATACCAGTTAATCAAAGAGCACTGCATCCTTAGGAACTAAGTGTTCCTAAGGAGAGCTGGGTTCAGATGCCAGCTTGTCAAGACTGAACCATCTTAGTTCAGTCCAAGTCCTCAACTCCCACACCCAGCCTTAGCCAACAATGTAGTACTCAGGGACGATCCTATATGTGCAAGCCACTGTTCTAGATGCTTTCCATTTATGACCCCAGTTACTCCTCACAATCACCAAAGTGCATTCAGCACTTGCCATGTGCTTAGTTTAAATATTGTCACATGCTTTACACACATTACACCATTTAATCCTCAATCAAATATTTAGTTGTGAATAATAGATGCTAACTCTGACTCACTTAACAGAAAAAGATGCTATGAAAAAGAGGTCTACCCTTTTGATATACCACAGAGATATTTGGAGGGCTAGAGAACCAGGCTGAAAACTCAGCTAGCTAGAACAATACCCACACCACATAAACTTCTGTTGGTAAAAATCAGAGCTGCTACCAGAAACTAGATTTTGGTCACTAACAACTTCTATGCTAGAAAATTAACTTCGCAGCAGTTGCTTGCACCATTAACGTCACTGTCATTTCTGCTTTATAAAACTTTAGCCTCTGCTGCTACTGTCCTTTACCAGTTCTTGAGAGAATGGAAAGATATTGGAGAGATGATATCATTTGGCTCTACCTTTGCTGCAAAGATGTATAAAAAAATAACTAGCATTTTCAGCTCCTACCTGAGGAGACAGTTTTTATTTCCCACCAATTTCTTAAACCCAGGAAAAAGTTCAGAGAAATGACAACTATCCACTCAGTGTAATTTTGCATGGAAAATTTTATTATCCTTATTTTAATGGATTGCGAGGCTAAGATCCAGAGAAGCTAACGGTCTTAGGTTGGGTTCTTGGAAACAGACTCCAAGATGGAAATTTTCGTGCAGAAGTTTTATTGGAGATAAAACTAACCTTCAAGGTTATCATATTTGAGGCCTCGATCCTACATATGGGGAGCACAATTGCTAGGTGACAATAGATTATATCAAATTAAGACAAGAGGGCTAAGTTTAGTATCTCTGGATAAGCCAGTTTTTGGTCATGCAATGCTTCCTGGATGGGGCAGAACCTCGAATGAGGTAGTTCCCTATGGTAGAAAGGAAACAAATTACCACTGTTTCATTTTTGTAATGGCAATGAAATCAATTCAATACTAATTCCCACAAAAATATGTCATGTGAAAAAGTGCGCTTGCTTTGGAAAGTTCGGCAGTCTGTCATACCTGAAATCTGGTGGTGGCCTGCTGTCTCTCTCTTCTTCAGCGAGTCTAATTTTGTATTATGTAAATCCTTTTCTACTGAAATATCTAGGTAGATTTACATTGCATGCACTGATACCTGACTGATATAAAATGTAATACCTGGAACAAGGGTGATTATATTCCTTCTTCACCTCAGACCACTTCATTTAGTTCTGAGTGTTAGTCAAGTTGCCTTGCCAGGCATTAAGATTCCTATGGCAGAAGGAGTTAAATCAGAGAATGGATGACCACTTGGTAGGAAAGTCATAGGAGAGATCCAAGGTTCTAAAGTGGGCAAGTGCTGAACCAGATGATCTTAAAGTGGAGGTATGGAACCAATAGTTCACAGCTAAATTTGGCTTATATTACAAGGCTAGAGTAGAATACTAGTTTTATTGCCACCGGAAGAGACAGCTGTGCTCAGTATGAATAAAGAAGCAACAAATGGATAAACTAAAAGACAAAAAGCTATAAAAGAGATGAATTTAGTTGTCAATATTTACATCAAGATTCACGTAAAAATCTGCAATTTCAAGTTTCTTGGGGAAAAAATTCAGAAAATATGGTACCACTGAGCCAGATTCCATTTGGTGACAATTAATGTTACTAATAACAGATTGCTTCCTTTAGACAGAGCAAGCACATTCTACTTCACCACGGTCCCAATATTCCCAAGTGTTTTGGCTTCAGCTCACATCTTTTATTTATGCTACATGTTTAGAATATGAGTTTGCCACCTCTGAATTCCTAAACCTAAGATTCTCTGATTTTAGATGCCAGTTCAAATGCTATCTCTATGAGGACATTTTTCCTACTCATTACAGTTAAGTGCTCTTATTCTCTTCCCTGAGCTCCTTTGGTTCATAAGGCATTTATCTCAACTGAGTTTTTTTCTTTCAACTTTCCAATAAGTTAGTTAGATGTTTGAGGCCAGGGGTCTTACATAGAAGAGGCTTCTACAGTTATTTGTTCAACAAATGTCCCACATTGTATGTTAATGCTGCCCTTTGACAAGCTGATTAATTTCCCTGCAGCTTAGAAATAGCCCTTTCTACACAAGGGAAAGGCTTGCCTGCTTTCATCTCAAACTGCACCGTTTATTTTTGAAATTGAGTTTTATTTCCCCCTGGAATTCTGGAATCTTGAAATAAATATGAAGGAATAATTTAAATCATAGACTATGGAACATCATAGTTGTTAGTCATTTTACTAGGCATCACCATAATGTACATTTGTCATGTAAACCTATAAATTGCTTTCTTTATTTCATTGAGAAGTTAAG
>NW_011893890.1:6632-6949 GCF_000151845.1 Pteropus vampyrus | reverse complement strand
TATTAGAGGTTATTTCTCTCTTTATTAAAATTAATTTTAAAATCCCTCTTGTTTGAAGACGAACGAGGACTGTATCAGCAGGTCGATGTCAGAGGCACCCGTGCAGTTTGCTCACGCACAGAAAGACTCTCGTGAGCTAAGCTGACCTGCCGTTCACCTTTACCCCGGGCTTATTGGCAGGTGTCGAGCAGAGTGGTCCGGTCACTGTCCCACTCTAAGTGCTGGCGTTTCAAAAGCTGACAAGGGCTCACTCTTCCCAAATCTCCCCCACCTGGATGGTGGCATCTGGATTTCCACCCTTCATTGATTACTAATAC
>NW_011893890.1:3407-6167 GCF_000151845.1 Pteropus vampyrus | reverse complement strand
ACGGTCCTTCCTGCCTCTTCCAGCTTCTGGGGACTCCAGGCGTCCCTGGGGTGGTGGCCACAGTCGCTGCCATCTCCGCCTGCATCTCCACATGGCTTCTGCTGTGTGTCATCTCTTCAAGGGCACATATTATTGGCGTTAGGGCCCATTGTCATTCAGGGTGGTCTGCCGGGGCCCTGGCACGGGGCATCTAAAATCCTACTCATTTCCTGGGTGATCGCTGTGAGAATCACATCTTTCGTTATCTATAACAAGCTGCTTTCAACCACACCTGAGCTTATGCTAATGAATTGACTCTTGGAATATGAGGGCTGGTTGCCAAGGAACCAACAATGGGGGGTGGGGCCTCTTTCCGCCCCGCCCCTGACTGCAGGGAGCGGGGGAGAGGCTGGAGAATTCATTGATCATAAATGGACAGTGATTTAACCAATCATGCCTAATGGAACCTCCATAAAAAAAAAAAAACCAAAATGAACGGGTTCGGAGGGCTTTGGGGATGCCGAACGCATCACAACTCGGGAGGGTGGTGTGCCCTGACCTCTGTGGCGGCAGACTGTCCTGCTCTCGGTACCCTCCGGGACCCCTCCCCACGTCCCTCCCCTCCGGCTGTGTGTCTGTGTCCCTCATGATAAACGGGTGATACTAAGTCAGGTGTCTCCTGAGTCTCGTGAGATGTTACAGCATATTTCTGAATCTGAGGAGGGCCCTGGAGGGACCCCGGTTTGTAGCTGACCTGGACAGAAGTGCAGGTGACCTTGGGGCCGGTGACTTGTGGTTAGCATGTGACATGGGGACAGTGTTGGGGGACAGAGCTCTTCACAAGGGAGGGCTCTGCACTGACTACTTCTGGGGGCGTCAGAGCTGATGTAGATGGGGCAGACACCCGGCTGCTGCCCACAGCAAACTACGGGATCGCTTTGGGTGGAAAACCCACCCATGTGGTGTCAGAAGTGTGAGTAGGGGGATCAGTTTTCCTTTAAGAATGAAATTTCTTTTTCTCCTGTAGAGCAGACACCTCCCCTTGGCTGACCTCTCTGCTTCTTGCCTTTTCCCCCTGAAAGCCATTGTCCTCAGTGGTCACAGGCGAATTTTCTAAAACCCGGACTCGACCGTTCCCTGCCGAGCTTCACATCGTCAGTGCTTTTCCAGGGCTGTTTTTTTTAAAAAAAAAAAAAAAAAAAAACATCCAGTTTTGTCACCTACCTGGCAGGCCAGGTGGGGTCGCCGGTCACCGATGTCCCAAACAGGTTTTCGAGGTGACGGAAATGCTCTCCCAGAGGGGCCGTCCTGACGGATTTTACGCTCTGTGTTCCGTTGCCCGGAGACCTTTTAAACTCATTTTTCCTTCTCGCTTGCATCCGGAGTATAGGCAAGGTGTTATTTTCGCTCTCTCGGAATGGATCCGTGTGCTCAGGTGTGTAAATGGGTCCTTTTGTTTTCCCGAGCGAAGTGCCCTCGCATCGGCCAAAAAAAAAAAATCCAGTTTCGTCCCGGCGTTTCCAGTGTCCGTTCCTCGTGTTCCTCGGTTTTAGTCTATTGCGTAGAATTCCCAGGAATCATCATTTCTCCACGGCCACTGTCCTTTTCTTCCTGGTTTAATAAGCGCACCTTAATTTTGCTCACTGCCAATCGGCTTCGGGTGGGAGATCAGTAGTCTACGCCCCGTGAGGGACACGACAGAGCTACTTGAACCCAACCGTGAGCACGTTCTTGATAAGATTTGAGATCGCGTGGCAATGACGAGTGGTGTAGACATCGGTGGCCTGTGCGGCTGCAGATGACCGGGTAGGCATGCTGCCAGCTAAACAGCGCCACTGCACATCCCTGTCTGGACCCGCACGGACAAACTGTGAGAAGTAAATATTATTAGCCGTTAAGCGGGTGGTCTCAGCAGTGTGATTAGACCGGCTGCCTCTAAGTGCAATGGGAATGATTTTAATTCGGTCTTTACCTTGTTTCTCCTTCTGCTGATTTCACACCGTGCAAAATCTGTCCAACCTTCTGGATTATTCAGACTGACCAGGTTATAACAAGAAAACTATCAACAAACGGTTTGAAGACTTTTTTTTGGCCGGTCTTCAATCGCCCACCTGTCGGCACGTCCCTGCGTGTATGTTCTTCCGGCTTCGGAATGCCACGTTCCCGCCCACAAGCATCACCCCATGTGCCAGAATTGCCAGATGACCCCTACATCTGTTTTTCAGGATCCCTTATGCACTTGAAAACTCCTGGAATTATTCAAGGACTTCTCACGACCTTGAATAAACTGGGCTGCATTTCATTATTTCAAGGACGGGCATGCCGTACTGGGCTCCGTGCAAGGTAAATTAAAAACGGGAGGATTCGAAGGTCCGCGTTGAGTGGAAGGGCCAATGGGCGGGTCAGCCCGATGGGAAAGGTGCAAACTGTCCACTCCAGTTGCTTTGCATGTCCCCCGTTGGGGGGACACCCCGTTTGTTTGCTCCTCCCGTGAACCTCCCCGGTGACCCCCGCCGAAATAATCTCCTCGTCTTCCGTAAGCCTTGAGCTAGGCCTATTTGGTTACTTGGTCATTGTCCTTGAGTTTTAACCACCGTCACGTTGAGGGGTTAGGGCTTTAACTTGTGAATTGCAGGGGGACACGAACATTCATTGCGTGGCCGAAGGAGAGGATGTGAATTCGCTCTGAGCTTCGGGAGTCAACGCGAGCTGCTCTGCACTCAGCAGACTCGACTGCTTTCATTCCGACAGTCTGGTTTTAGCGATGAAGACCACTTTGCT
>NW_011893890.1:0-2822 GCF_000151845.1 Pteropus vampyrus | reverse complement strand
AGACTGACCAGGTTATAACAAGAAAACTATCAACAAACGGTTTGAAGACTTTTTTTTGGCCGGTCTTCAATCGCCCACCTGTCGGCACGTCCCTGAGTGTATGTTCTTCCGGCCTCGGAATGCCACGTTCCTGCCCACAAGCATCACCCCATGTGCCAGAATTGCCAGATGACCCCTACATCTGTTTTTCAGGGTCCCTTATGCACTTGAAAACTCCTGGAATTATTCAAAGACTTCTCACGACCTTGAATGAACTGGGCTGCATTTCATTATTTCAAGGACGGGCACGCCGTACTGGGCTCCGTGCAAGGTAAATTAAAAACGGGAGGATTTGAAGGTCCGCGTTGAGTGGAAGGGCCAATGGGCGGGTCAGCCCGATGGGAAAAGTGCAAACTGTCCACTCCAGTTGCTTTGCATGTCCCCCGTTGGGTGGACACCCCGTTTGTTTGCTCCTCCCGTGAACCTCCCCGGTGACCCCCGCTGAAATAATCTCCTCGTCTTCCGTAAGCCTTGAGCTAGGCCTATTTGGTTACTTGGTCATTGTCCTTGAGTTTTAACCACCGTCACGTTGAGGGGTTAGGGCTTTAACTTGTGAATTGCAGGGGGACACGAACATTCATTGCGTGGCCGAAGGAGAGGATGTGAATTCGCTCTGAGCTTCGGGAGTCAACGCGAGCTGCTCTGCACTCAGCAGACTCGACTGCTTTCATTCCGACAGTCTGGTTTTAGCGATGAAGACCACTTTGCTAGTGCCACGTCACCAAGGTCCACGTGCCCAGAAAGGTTTCCAGCTACGCGTGAGCTCTGTTCTTCTCGGGTTGGTTGTCCCAGCTGGTCTTCACTCATGACCAGAACCTGTGACTTGTGTCACCTGTGATTTTTTCAGGACCTCACACAGTACCTCACATAGGGGATGTGGCGGTTACTCCCAGATCAGACGAAATGAGGTGAATGGATTCTCCTTCCGAAACTGTTCTAAGTACGCATTTTCTGTCTTGTTTGAATTCAGAGTCACACTCTTCATTAAAAAAAAAAGTCCTATCTGGTTGAACCACTTTGTTTTGAGGGTTGATCCAGACTGAACAGATGAAACTTTCATTCCTTAGATTTCTGCTGAATACGCATTGGTACGTCGTAGAGAAACATTCGCTTTTTAAAAATGAGTTGTCGGCCACCTATTCCCATCGCCTTCGCTTTCGGCCAGGCCGGTTTGCCGGTTGGCAGTGTGCTGGAATGTGTCTCAGCCTGTCATCCGGTCCACCTGCCATGCCAATCAGATGGGCCTAGGTGGGTCTTGTGGGCATCTGTGGCCTTGGCATGGGACTATTTTGGACTTGTTTGAATTCTCTGCCCATGATTTAACAATACTTTTAAGACATAAATAGATCCGCCGTTATTATGAAGGAGATCCTCCATTCGCAACCATCGCAGCGTGACGAGGGGTAGATCCTGGATTTGCTCGGCGCTCACCAAACGCTCTCATCTAGTTCCCATCGGGGTGCCGGATCCAACCAGGGCATCGGCTGGGTCCAGACTTTAGCTCACAGGAAGCCAAGGAGGAAGTTGGCCTTCGGGTACGAGAATCGAGTCTCTCAGTGGGGCCATTAAGAACCCGGACACCTTCTCTCTTCCTGTGATGCTGTCCTGGACGCTGGTTTTCGCCAGCCTGGTAGCAGGACTTCTGTGCGGTCTCTGCTTGACCTCAGGACACGGATGGGACGTGGAAGGAGACAGACCCTCTCTTCCTGTGCTGATACTTACCCCCAACATCTTGCAAAGTCACCCCTCCCCGCATCATTAGCAAGGACGACATCACCCGCCCAGTTTCGGAGCTGGGCAGCAGCAGCGAGGTGATGAGATTGGCCTCTGCTGCCGTCAGGTACTCCGCCGAGCCGCAGGTGGCATCTGCTTTCCCATGGGCATTGGGCTGCTTGGGGGGTGGCGGGTGATGACACAGGACACAAAGACTCAAAGAGAAGCTCACACCTACGTGGATGTGGACGGGGATCGCATGGTGCGATGGGACCGCCGTGTTCCGATGCGTGTGTCTGGAAGGATTTGCTTTGCTCCTGCTTCTGATGCTGTTAGAATCCCATTTCTGATGGTCTGATAGGACGGCCTGCCTCTGTTTACGCCAAATCGGGCGGGACTTAGTAGAAGTCGGGGGCGAGGGCGGGGTGGGGGGAGCATGATAAACTTTATCCATTCATCGGGTCTTGTTTTCATTGCCGGACATGACGGAGTTAAAAAAACGACCGTGCTTTTCATAGGGCGGCATTTTTCGCAGAGGATGAATGGAAATGACGGGGCTGGTACGGCACCCGGCGACTCCTCATCCTGACGGTGCACTGGACATCGTCACGATTTCTTCAAAGACACCGGCTCCGTGTAAAACGTCTTCGCCCAGAACCTGCGACGATGCAGACCTCGTCGCAGACAGTCCGTGTGGTTTCGGGATAAATAAAATAAAGCGTTATGAAGTCAAGGGAAAGAGTCTCAGGGTGTTTCCTGCTTCTCCGGTGCAAACCTGCCGATGTGTCAAGGGGGAATTAGGGGTTCTGACTGCATTTGCCACGTAGGACTAGGGAGAAACACGATCACGTTCACACACGCCGACCAAACCAAATGCCTGAGGGCGTGAGACGGGACCAGGGCTTCCAGAGCAGCCTCTGACACGTTCAGACAATGGTGACTTTAAAGGGCTGTTTTGAACACGTCAATCGAGTTTTCAATCACTCCATTTTCCACTAATTTTATTTATTCGGCTTGACCCAACTGTACGCGAAGACTGTCGTTTCTGCCGAATACTTCATCAAGTTACC
>NW_011893889.1:9435-11278 GCF_000151845.1 Pteropus vampyrus | reverse complement strand
TAAAGCTGATCCTTGCTCTGAAAAGAGAGGTCACCAGTGTTTCTCTTCAGATCAAAGCTATTTTAGAAGCCTGTACCAACTCCTCCAATAACATGGCCAAACTTAATCTTTAAATGGCTATCATGGCAGAATATATGCCTTTAGTTTTAAGTAAGCAGTTTACAATTTGGAAATTAGATGGGAGTTCAGAAGACATTCCCTTCTTCAAGTTTCAGGCTTCCAATTATTTCAGAAATAATCTTCCATCATTTTGAGAAAAACATTTGCCCTTTATTTTAAAAGACTTTAGAAATAAGTAGATGAAAACTGTTTTCATGAAGGCAAGAACTAAAGAACTAAACTCATCTTTTATTTTTCCTTAAGCACAAATAATTTCTTAAGATGATTTTCTCTTAACTCACCTGTCCTTCTAATAGGTCACAATCTTCAGCTTTAACTTGTCCATTAATCAAATAAACACCGTTTTCTATTTCCTTGGCCCAGCGTGCAAGTCCATTCTTAAAAGAAACACAACATGGATATCTTTCAGATATAATACCATCTCAATTAAACGCTCTAGATTCTACTTTTTCACTTAATACATTGAAATGGTAAAAATCCATAAGTATCAGTAATGTGGTATTTACACTCAGTCTTATTAACAGCAAAATAGTATATCCCCAATTTTTGGCACCTTACCTATACTTAATAATAGTTTTCCCAATCTTTATCCCAAATTAATACTAATATCACAGACTTAGGAAACTTTATAACTATACGACCACAGTCAAATAAAATTCAATAATTCCCATTAAAAAATATGAGAAAGGGGAAAGAGCCTCAAACATATATATAAAACAGTATTAAAGAGGAAAAAATAAGCAAGCTCCATGCTCCATTTGCCTCAACAGAAGAGAAATGAGATATAAACAAAAGGATGGTATAGATATTTTTAAAAAGGACCAGAAAAGGAAAAACAAAACTAAAAACTAAGAGAAAGCAAAAGACCAGTCTATCTTCTTACATAATTATATTTTACATAACTATATTTAACAATGTATACAACTATAGATTAGTTAACACATATTTATAGAGCACCTATTATGCTAAATACATTAGTATTATGACATTGTCCCACCTCTAAATTTCTAATCTGGCTAGGGTAATAAATTAGTTACCCATAACAATGTCACAATTAAAATGCAAATTTTGAGAATTATAAAATAAATGGCACACCCAGAATAAAAGCAGATTATCTATTCAGCAATCACTAAAGAAAATTCATTTTACCCTGATACCTTTGTATTTTTCTCCAGAGTATAGTGGACAGAAGTAGTAGACAGTGGGATGTGAATATTAATATGAACTGTACACTCTAAAGAAATCCATGAAGTTGACAGTCCATTTTGATACTTCCAATCTGCTGGTTTTGCTGAACTCTTTAGCAGTGAGGAAGGGGGAAAAACCATAAAACATGTAATTTAGGTAAAATATACAGGTCAATAAAACATTATAATATGGACAATGTAATAACTCACACAAGCTGATAGCTAACATATTTGACCAAATCCTTTATTCAAAGGGCAATAGGTTGAAACTAAATAAAAATAAAGCGTGCATTAAGTTCAGAAACCTTCAGAATACTGAACTTGGCAGCTCCCTTCCCCCAGAGGTAGGCTGAAAAAGGATCAGATAGTCCACGTTTAGAATTGTGACAAGTCCTCTGGTCCTCTAGTTCTCATCTGTAGTTTCAACAGTGTCAGTTCTGAAGCTTTTGATGCGAAACAAATAACTACTGAGAGACCACTAGGTGTCAGACATTCTCCCTTCTCTTCCCCCCTTGCAAATAGAATACTGCAAAGTT
>NW_011893889.1:5789-6125 GCF_000151845.1 Pteropus vampyrus | reverse complement strand
AATCAGAATTATAAAAATGCATATTTGATATGGGGAGGATTCATAAATTTGACTAAGCTTTCTAACAATAATGTCCACAGAGAAACCTAATCTGTCACTGAATTCACATGGGCCATAAGCTGAAAACACTTGATCAGAGAGGCACAACTTTCTTCATAATGATATCAAAAGAAATTTCTTCAAGGACAATGTTATATAAAATAACAAAGTTCTTAACAATGACCTTATTATGGGAAATGCTAACAAGTTTTATAAGATTATTTCTCATTGTGTCCCTGAATGTAGGCCAATGGAAACAAACTTAGATAACTGAAACTCAATAATTTCTGAAATACA
>NW_011893889.1:0-4809 GCF_000151845.1 Pteropus vampyrus | reverse complement strand
AAAATATATAAGAACATATAAAATATAGTAATAAAATAAAAATGAAATAAAATCAGAAATAGTAACAAATTTATGCCAGAAATCAGAATTATAAAAATGCATATTTGATATGGGGAGGATTCATAAATTTGACTAAGCTTTCTAACAATAATGTCCACAGAGAAACCTAATCTGTTACCGAATTCACATGGGCCATAAGCTGAAAACACTCGATGAGAGAGGCACAACCTTCTTCATAATGATATCAAAAGAAATTCCTTCGAAGACAACGTTATATAAAATAACAAAGTTCTTAACAATGACCTTATTATAGGAAACGCAAACAAGTTTTATAAGATTATTTCTCATTGTGTCCCTGAATGTAGGCCAATGGAAACAAACTTAGATAACTGAAACTCAATAATTTCTGAAATACAACATTTCTAGTCTTATATGTTTCTTAGGAACTAAAGAGATAGAAAAGGAAAAAAAAGGAGGTCCTGACTGTTTCTCTCTAGCACTAAGCCTATATTCACTCCATTTAACCCAATACCAACCACAAAAGGATGCACAACTAATGCTATTAAATATATATTTAGACTGTATTTCAAAATGCCAAAGAGGATGAATAACTGAAATGTAAATTTGTTAAACATAGAAAAGATGGCAGAAGGTTGAAAAACTTGCTAGGGGAGGAGAATATCTCCTTTTTCCTCTCTTATGCCCTTAGGCACAAATATCAAAGGTTTGAGGGTGGGACATTTAATAGGAAAGGTTATAAACTGGAAGAATCTGTAGCATATGGGATTCTCAGCTGCACACATTATTACTACAAAAAGTTTTGGGGGAATTCTGTGGGGTTTTGTATTTTTCAGGATTATGGGGTCCCCTTCCTTCTATCTTGGGGCGAGAAACAACTTTTTAAAGGCTCCTTTGGATCTTCAGTACCAAAAGAGCTGAAAGAGCTGAAAGCTAACTGTGGCATTTGCTGTAGGTTTAGGCTTAAGGATAAAGCTTGTGGACCTTCATACTTACTTCTAGACTATGGTACCTAAATTATTGATGTAGGAATAAAACAAACAAACAAAAATAATTCCTAGATACTCTGTCTAGGAATAAAAAATATCTAATTGTTGTTATTTTATGATTTATTCTCAGAATCTTGAGAGAATTGAACAGGTAAAGAATTGTAAAACTTATTAATTTTGCATTATAGCAATCACTTGGAACTAAACGGAAGTTTTAGCAGAATATTGCCATTGTATAACCAGTTAAATCACTATAATTTGTTTCATAATAGTACAAAACTATCTTTAAAATGAAGACCATTTTAAAATACATAGCTTTGACTGAAAATATAAATATTGGCATTCACTACACATAAGATACCAAACAAGTGGGTGAAAAAGCTGTTTCAACATAATCTTAACATAAAGTATTATGGAACACTAGCCCTAGGATCACTGTATATATGTATGACCAATTAAAATAAGATATAACTTCGTATCATTGTATATATGTATAATCAATTAAAATAAGACGTAACTTTGGTCATATTAAAAATTTTGGTATTTCAGACTTACTCTGCGCAGGGCATTTTGAAAATCATTTCCCATTTCTAAAGTTGTAATAATAAATACTCCAAGAACTAAAAGTCCCCCTGGTAGCATTCTGGATACCTGAAAAATAGAAATGTAGTGTTAGCTAACATAAGCATTTGGCATTATATTCAATCCTTTTGAGAAGCTAAATATTAAATGAGCAAATATCTACTAAGTACCAACTATATGCACAGCACTGAGGTAAAGATTTTGAAAAATCAGTTAAAATACTAAGAAATGGTTGTCAACCAAGATGAATGGGGTGTCATTATGTACACAGTCTTCCTAAATGTCCTAAACTTTTTACCCTAAAATTACCTAATAAATAAAACCATTTAATTATGACACCCTTTAGCTACATCAATAAACAAACCCCTTTACTTCATGAGATCAAAGACTAAAACATCTTCTAGAATTTTTCCAATGGCTTTTTTATCAGTTACATAAAATATCAATTTTGCCTTAGACTGGTATTTCAGACTCTCTAAAATCTGCCTAATCTGTTACTCAGAGCCTCATTTGACACTACTTTAAAATATTCAACAATCAAAAATTTCTCACTGTTCTCTATACATCTGCTTAGGCGTTCTAAACTTTCTACCTTTACTCATACTGTTCCCTCAGCCTGAACTGACTTTCTCTTATACTTCTACACATCTGACTCTATTGAATAGCTCAGAGCAAGCTTGAGGAAGCTGCCTTCCCTGATCCTTTATTCTCCAAACTGCCATGGGACTTCAGTGTAGTTTTCCCATGGGGCTTATCGCACGAGCCTGTATTACAGTTATCTGGGTACTTTACTAGTTGATCTGGGAGCTCTTTAAGGAAAGAAATAATTCTCAACTACCTTTATATTTCTATAATATTTAGCAGAATACTAGAACCTGGAATTCCAACAGGGAATCTGACTTGAAAATCCATTGGTTCCTATTGTTTAGATTTATTTCAAATTTTTAAACCTGTTTATTGATGCATTGGGCATTTATGTTATTTTTAATTTTCCTTTACTTTAAAATAGTATTGGTTAAAAATCCTGGCAAGTCTTTCAATGTACACAGAATTATTTGCTTAGGATAAATCTCATGAGGTAGATTACTAGGTTAAGAAGTTACCATATTTTTAAGGTTTCTGATACAGACTACCAGTTTGTTCTCCATAATATCTGTATTTCTTTTCACATGATTGTGGCTAGTTCTTACTGCCACATGGATTTCTTCCTACAATCTATACTCAGAGATAAAAGTGCTCTGGGTATCTTTTGTGTACTTAACGTATAAGCAAACTGATCATAAAATTAAGTGTTCCAAAAACCAGATACCATAGTCTAATCCATAAAATATCTGCATTGTATCATCAGCTGGTGGTTCCCTCTAACTTCATAAATTCTACTTATTATAGTAATACACGCTTGACATATAAACAAAGAACAGTTTTCATATTTAACATGAGGTACCTGTATATCTTTTCAAAACCACAAACATAAAAGTAACCATTTCTTTCTAGAGGCAAAAATGTTGACCTATTTTGCTATATAAATTTTATGTTTCTGTATGTGTACATATATACATTTTTATGTATATAATATACATCTTTCTACATTATGTGTGTGTATATATATATATTTACAAACCCTTGGGAAACTTAAGTTTAAAATACTTAATATTTTTGTTAGAAAAAGGCATTAAGTATTTCTTGGATTTTTTTAAATAACTAAATAGCACCCCCATCACAAACGCATACACACAAACACCAGTAAGCATGTGTGTGCTTAAGAGTTAAAGTTGATTAGAGAAAGAAATAATTCTACATTTACCTTATTCCAACATTCTTTATTAGATGATATAATCCATTCAATAACTAGTTTTAAGTGAATTCACTCATCATTCTTTCACCTACCCCCAAATCTGTCTCCTCCCCATGGGATGGCGACACCATCTTTCCAGATGACCAAGCTAAACACCTGAGCAATCTTCCCTGCTCTCTCACAACATGCCTTCACTCCCGATCTACTTGATCACCCAACAGTCTTGATATTAACTGCTCCTCTGAAATGTTCTGGCAATGAAGTTTTAGCTCACTGCATTAGTTTGTTCATGCATTCATTTATCTAATACTTTGGAGTTCTCCTTATAAACCATGAAAATATTGTGCTTGGCACTGAGGATACAGCCATAAAAAAACTGATGTGACCCCTGCCCTCACAAGGCTCAGAGTTTAGTTTAGACTCACATTATCATTTTTTGACTATTGCTATAACTGTGTGTCTTCTGTTCTGTCTCCAGTCTCCATTTACTGGACCGACACATTGAAATTATTTTCTAAATTATTGACAGATCAATTATATTAACTCCTTCCCAAAATAAGAAGCTCTTGAAATCTATCACAGAGCTACTATCTACCAAACAAACTCCTCACTTCTTAGGATAGGACTCTAAAACCATCCATAACTGGCCCCTTACACTCTTATATCTAAATATATTCTTTTTTATATCCTGTTTCAATTATATCCAATTGGTTGCTCTACTCCTAACATTCCATTCACTTTTATGCCTCTGGGTCATCTATCCATACTGTCCTTTGTGCATCTGGTGTGTTCCCTGATTTCTACTGGCAAAGTCTTCTTTATCTTTCAAGTTCAGAGCCTTATATGAAGCTGTTTGAATCCAGCCATTAGCAGATATGAAATCATTCCCTACTCTATTTCCTATAGCACTTTTCTATTTTTATCTCATTTCTCTTACAACCGATTTGAGTAATAATGTCTTCTGCTTTGGTTAAAATATAAATTCTGAGGCTATCGAAAAAAAAAAAAACCCCCAAAAACTAATCATGATTTTATTCCCTCAGTGCCTATATTAAATCTGACCAGAAATTATATTATCAATAACTAGCATTATTTTAAAGTAAAGAAAAACTGGAAATAAGCTAAACAACCCATAACGAGATATACCTTAAAAAATACAATGGATAAAGGTTGACAAAGGAAAAGCACAGCATATAAGATCAAAAACTAAGACTCCCTGGGTACAAATTCTAGTTCCACCATTTGTTGTTACTTCAAGTAAGAAAAATGCAAGTTTTGAAAACTTAAGAATGTGTAATCTGAAGTCCTAATCTAATAACCCGAGGATAAAGGGCTTTTATTTTGTCAGTCAATAAACACAAACTTAACTATATAAAGAGAAGAAGACAATGACCTGGTTTGCATGTTCTGTGGCCCATTCTTCAT
>NW_011893888.1:9273-9627 GCF_000151845.1 Pteropus vampyrus | reverse complement strand
GCAGCTGTGGCCACCCACGCTGTGATCACCGCTGTCCTTTGGGACAATACCGGTCGGCAAGTTCTGTGCTTCATTCAGATTTGCCTGGAAAAATTAGGGGATGTCTCCCTAAATATTCATGGGAACCTACATGACACCCCCAGCAGCCCAATCCAAGTACTTCGAATACTCCCCGAGCCCCTCGCCTCTTAGATATACGAAATAGGGTGAAAGAAACAATCCAGGAGGGGGGGAAGGAGCAGGGCGGGGTGGGGGACACGCAGGAGGGGGCGGAAGGGGAGCGGGAGGGACAAGGAGGCGGAGGCGGACAGAAGGGAAGAGCAGCAGGTCATCTGTGCCCCTCCTGCCCAGCTC
>NW_011893888.1:4986-6023 GCF_000151845.1 Pteropus vampyrus | reverse complement strand
TTTTAAAGGCAGCGAACTTCAAGGGTTCACTCGTGCAAGGCCTCATCGCGAGAGGCTCTGCGAAGCTGCATCTCATCGAAAGAGTCCATTCCTTAGAGAGAGAAAGCCTTTCTTTTATTCGTGGTCCCTATCGGTTGTGTTTATGTTTCTTCCCTCAAAACAGGCTCAGATGCTTCTGATCACGGGACAGAGGGCGGAGCCGGCAGCCAGCCAGACCGCGGCGCCTCTGCTGAGTGCGCTTTCCCAAGTTCCGGGGGATGAGTGACTTTGGTTTCTTCCTCCACCATCGAATTTCCCTTGGGAAATGGATGTCTGAAAACTTGTCACCCAAGACACGTTCACGGGAAAGGAGAAACGATTTCAGCAAATTATTTTTCTAAGACGTCACGCGAAATGGTTGCCGTTGACGTTCAGTGGTTTCACCCTCTCTGCTGCTCACTCCCGCTGGGCGGTCCCCGTGGCCTTGCCCACCGCTGCCCGTCACGCACCCTCACGCAGACGCACCTGGCAGCCCTTCCTCTGGGAAATCATCCGCTCTGGTGGCCGTCGGCCGTGATCGCCTGGACGTCGGTGACCCCGACAGCCAGGCCGCACTGTGGACCCCCCAGCGGCCCCCCCGGACGTCGCCTCCTGCCGCATGGCATCCTCCCAGGCAAACACCGCCGGCGCCTTCGAAGCCTGGCTCTCCTCTGCCCGCCCCTGTCTGAGCTGCCGGCTCCACCGTCTTCTCGGTAAACCGAGCTGAGCGTTTCGTTCCCCCGATGCCATTCTTCCCTCTCGGTGCCAACTCAAGCCGTCCCCGAATGGCAGCGAGCCACCCGAAGCCCTTCTCGACCCATCGCCCGCCCCCGTCTCTACCGTGAGCGCTCCGCTCCCTCCGTCCGCTCCCTCCGCACCACTCCAGAAGGGAGCCACCGCACCCCTCTCCAGACTAGCTCGGGGCCCCGCCCCGATCCTGTCAGCTCTTCCATGAGACTCGCCTTCCGCGCTCGCCACGCCCCACCCTGCATCCTTCCCCCGAGTCTGTGGGACACACC
>NW_011893888.1:0-3820 GCF_000151845.1 Pteropus vampyrus | reverse complement strand
CCGCTCCCTCCGCCCCCCCCCCCAGAAGGGAGCCACCGCACCCCCTTCAGACTAGCTCGGGGTCCCCGCCCCGATCCTGTCAGCTCTTCCATGAGACTCGCCTTCCGCGCTCGCCACGCCCCACCCTGCATCCTTCCCCCGAGTCTGTGGGACACACCTCAGAGCTCCCGCGTTCCCCGGGGACGCCCCCTCTGACTGTCATGGCGCGTCCTACAAAAACGTCCGCACGGCTTCACGTTCTGTTCACTCCCAACCCACGGCAACGTTCTCGAACTGTGACCTCCACGTGACTGTCCGGCTGCTCCTCCATCGCGGAGTCCTCCTAATTGCCAGCCTGCCCGAGATCCGTAGCCACTTTCCTACTTGATCCGATATCCTACTCACCGAGGAAGTTCAACATCTCGGAGGATGTAGACGAGCTCAGAGTCAGATTCTTCCGTGCCAGGATCAAGGGCGCCACGGCTCGAACGTACGGTGAAGGAGCTAGGACGGGTTCACCCGACGTGAAGGGGCTAAAAACACTGGGCAAGATTCACGGGGGAAAAGACCGCGCAGGGAACAGAAAGTGAGATTTGGAAACCGGATGATAAAGAGAGAAGAAGAAGGAAAATCATCGGCGTGAGACGTCAGGGATGGAGTGAGGGGAAAAACCTAAAGGAAGAAAATAAAACCTCTAAAAAGAAGCTGGAAAACATGAGATGTCTTGACGTTGAAATGAGACGAATGAACTGTTTTCCCAGGGGGTCTACGGCGTGACAATTCTGAAGGTTCTGTCGCCAGCAGAGAAGGCAGGCCCAGCGGGTCCCTGCTGGCATGCGACACGTATGGCCGGCATACAAGGAATAGCACGTAGGTAACGTGTACAGTTTGATGAGTTTGGACACAGGCGAACACCGGTGACACCATCATCACAGTCGAGGTGACGGACACCCCCCAGCACCCCTGGGCGGCGAGCATCAGACAGTGAAGACCGAACCCCGTGTGCCCCGCTTTCAGTTGACGTGGGGCGAGACGAGGCAAGGAAACAAGCACCCCATTTTCAAAACCACTTTGTGACGTGCCGCACGTACGTGGCATGTTCCTAACTCCCGGCCTTGACACATTCTTCTGAAAAACGTGCACTCCTGGTCTTAGTAATTCATCCCGTCCACCGCGGCGACGTGCCTGGCACGCAGCGATGCCCAGGAGCCCGGCTGAGGACCAGGTGGGCCTCCGGGGCAGAGGCCCCTCTTCTGAACGGTCCACCCCGGTCCTTCCGCGCATAATGAAAGCCAGCGGGCATGCTCGGTCCTGTGGCGGGGGCAGCAGCCACTCTGCTCCGCTGGGTCATTCTGGGAAGAAACGATGAACATCTGACGCCCCATCCGACACGCTCCTGGTGCTGCAGAAGTCGTGTGCCCTCGACTCGCCTGCCCTGCCGCGATTCTGCGGGCGTCCCGTCTCACGGCACAGCCGGTGTCCGCTTGATTTTTCATCTCCCGTTCCACTCATGTCTTCCGTTGTTGGCTGGCCGATGACTCACCATCTTGCCGGCATCCACTGCTTCTGGCCTCGTCTCTGTCCCTGCTCTCACGGCTGGCGGTCCAGTGAGTTATGAGTCCGGATGTCGAAGCTGAGTGGCGACGGAACGTTCCCTGAATGGGTCAGTCCTTCCGAGAGAAGTGTCCCTCCGTCAAGCCGAGGCCGTGATCAGCCCCTGTTCTAATGTCCACGTGTGGCGCACATTTCCACCCACGCTGCCAATCTGTTTTATATCACTTTCATGAAGTTAAACCTCTTGTCATGATTAAAAAAAAAATCTTGTGGCCCCAAATAGCTAAGCACAAATTGAAATACTTAGTAAAAAGTCAAGCTGTTTATCTCCTGTGACATCAGACAAGTATTAGAAAGTGACTTGATACAAGCTAAACCTTCTTTGTTTTTTCCCCTGGTTATATAACTTTTTTCCCGATCGTCTGCAGCTTCCAAGGGACTGTGGAAATCTAGGCACCAATCAAAACACAGGTGACACATCGTTGTCAGTTTTAAAATACAAGAGCAATGGAAAACCCTCCGGATTCAGGATTATATCTCCTCTCCTCTCCTGGAATAACGGGTCTCCCGCAAAACTTTGGAAATTTAGAGAGTAGAGACGGTGGTTTCTTCTTGCAACTCTGGTTTCTTCGAATGCCTCAGACCACAGCCAACCCTAAACCGCTGTAATGGATCCCGTTGTGACCAATCCCCATTCATCTAACTTATTAACAGAGAACATGCCTTCCATCCTCTGCGCCCGCTTCACAGAGAGCGCTTTCGGTAACGCGTCACGACGAGACCATCTGTGCAGACACGACGCGGTGAAAATGAGCGCCCGTCTAAGCAAAGGAAATAAACCTCGGAGACCAGCGGTAAAACTTCCCACTGCCCTTCCAAGAACGTGTCCCGATATCCATTTCAAGTGCATCTGTGACGTCCAGAAACAGCCGAGCAGTTTCGTTTTTTTTTTTGGTCATTTCCTCCCGTCTCCGCTTGGACGTTTTAATTCAAGCAGCCCGTCCACGTGTCTCAGGCTCGCCTCCCAAAGACAAATGAAACCCGTCGCAGAGCTGCTCGGGAGCAATGCACAGGAAATGACCCACGAGGACTAACCTCCCAATGAATCTTCGAGGACAGCCGTGCGTCCTGGCTTCTTCCCAGCTCCGTCACATCCTTGGCTGGCCACTAAGAAACAAAAACCCGACTTTCATGCTGGTCCTGGCAGCTCATTTCCCCCTTCACTGCCTTTTCTATTTGTTGTTTGCCAGGACTTTGTGCTGCCTCAGTCCTGATTCTGCCTGAGAACACGAGACTTTTTGTCTCTTCTCTTGCTGTGTTTACCATCTTCCTTTTCTCTCCTGGGCACAGACCGTGCAGGACCAGCCTTGTGGGGAGGCGACATAAAAATCAGCCAAACTCCCTTACGTTGTATCGGTCTTTGAAATGTACAGAAGCAGTTTTCAGTATCCTTTAACTTGACCCTCCCGACACCTGCTCCTGTGGCTAGGGCAGCTTGTCCTTGCTTTGCCTTTTAAGTTAAGAAATTGAGCTCGGAGATGCAAAAGGACTGGTCCAAGGTCACGTAAGGTCGAAGGAAGGGGACCCGGAGGTCAAAGTCTTCTCACGCGCCGCTCAAAATTGTTCCTACTGTACTGTGTTGAGAAGAAAACTTCTCCCGCCCTAAGCCACCGTTTCTTCATCTGCGGAGAGGGGACAGCTTCAGAATGAGAATGACTCTGAGGAGATTAATGCTGCAGCCAACCGGCTCGCCAGGAAAGCGGTCAGTTGTCATCCGGCTGCAATCATGGAGAATGGGCACAGGATCCCAGGGGGGTCCCGGGGCACCATGGAAAGGTAGGAGGACGACAGGATGGGGGACGACGGGGAAGGCAAAGCGTGCTTCCGCCCGGCAAGCACGGGCCGGGCCGCCGGCGTCACGCGCCTTGCAGAGCTCCTGCCACAGCAGCTCACGGCAGCTTCGCAGCCTCTGCTAGCATTATTTCCCGACCTTGACGCCCGGTCTCCGTGACACTGAAGGTCAAGTGCATCGAACTTACTTCCCAGGACAGACAAGGAAGGCGGTGTGTGACTATCTGGTTCTCTTCTTTGGTGAAAGAGCGTCATCGGAGTGGAGAGTGTCACCCGGCATTTAATCTCCACGAGCTGAAGACACATCCACACGCCCCTCCTTGATAAGAAGGTGCACTGAACGCCGATATGCCTCAGGTTCCCAGGCCGTGTCCGCCCCAGGCCTGCCCCAGAGCCCAGGAGCGAGAGGTCCAGCATTCTGCCTCCCCCACGCCCT
>NW_011893887.1:6971-7985 GCF_000151845.1 Pteropus vampyrus | reverse complement strand
GTCGAAATGTTAGAGCAGATACAGAGCTCTGATGTTATTAAATCCAACTCTTTTTTTTTATTTTTGGCAGATAGGGAAACTGAGGCCCGAAGAGAGGAAGTAATACCCCTCCCCCTCCTCCGGCCATCCCAGGCAGCATCTCAACCGTGTTTCCTACAAGCTAGTGCCTTAAGCGCTCTAAAACAAGTAAAAGGGCGGGGGGGCGGGGGGGGGGCGGAAGGGATGGCAGGGGGTGCATAGAGCCCAGAGGGTCTGCTGTCAAAGAAATTTTGGAAAACCTGAATATTATGTCTCTCACCTGGATATTCACAATGCACAGTAGTTCATTAAAGGCTTTTGATAAGTCTCACAGCCAAGAAACCCATTAACTTTGTTTAATTCTAAACTCCTAGAAACATTATCTCTTTTCTCTAGACCACCTATATGAGTTATGTATCGCCGTGTAAAAAAAATATTATCCCGAAACGTAGTAGCTTAAAACAACAAACAAGTCTACAGCCACGCCACCCTGAACACACCCGATCCCGTCTGATCTCAGAAGCTAAGCAGAGTCGGGCCTGGTTCGTACTTGGATGGGAGACCACCTAGGAAGACCAGGTGGTGCAGGCATTAAAATTAATTAATTAATTGATTGATTGATTTAAAAAATAAAACAACAAACAAATATTATCTCACATAATAACGAGGGGCAAGAATCTATGGATAGTTTAGCTGGGTGATTCCAGCTCAGGGTCTCTCATGAGGTTGCAGTCCAGATGTCACCTGGGGCCGCAGTCGTCTGAAGGCTGGACTGCGGCTGGAGCATCTGCTGTCCAGATGGCACACTCCGGTGAGCTGGTTGTCGGCCAGAGGCCTCGGTCCCTCGCCCCGTGGACTCTCCATAGGGCTGCTTGTGTTTTCACGTGACACGGCCGCTGGCTTGTCTCAGCGTGAGTCATCTGACAGAGACAGAGAAAGGAATGGAAGCTTCGGTGTCTTTGGTGACATATCCTTGCGAGTCACATACCATGATTT
>NW_011893887.1:1343-3966 GCF_000151845.1 Pteropus vampyrus | reverse complement strand
GTCGGGCTTTCAGATGAGACTCTAGCCCTGGCTAACACCTTGATGGAAGCCTTGCGAGAGATCCTGAAGCAGAGGAACCCAGCTAAGCCCAAACCAGATTCCTGACCGCAAGGACTGTGGGGTGATAAATGTGTGTCTCTTAACCACCGAAATGTGTAGGACTCTGCTGTGTGGAGTCTTCCCCTGCAAGATCAGGCAGTAACTAGACACAGACCCTATTTCATAGCGCTCACTGCTTTACTCACCTTGCTTTGGCCCAGCGAATCTTCTTTTTATTTCATGGACACACCAAGCTCCAACCCGCTTAGGGCCTTGGCATGTGTGTGTTACTGAGATAATCAGAATCCTGGCAGAAAAGAGATGGCACCATCAAACAGGATAATTGGAGGCCAGTTCTACGGGCGAATTGTCTATGGATCTATGACCAAGATGTAGGAAAGCCACCTGGTATAATGCAATGTCCGGAGCTAGCGCCCCCAGGGCCTAAAGTGGGGGCCAAGGAGATGGAGCCGCTTCCAGAATGGGCTGAGCTGTGGGGTGGGAGTCTCCATCCAGTCTGTGCCAGCGTTCCTGGCTGGCACACCCAGTCAGCACTCAGAGGACAAAGGAGCCTTTGGCTGCAGAACAGCCCCCTGCACAAGGGTGAAGAGAGAACCTGGGGGTGCAAACAGCATATCCAACGCAGACGCTGTGCCCGGCTTCCCACCTAAACAGCCATTCCTCCAAGTACACATCAGTATCTGCACTCACCTTACCTACCTGGTCACTTGCTTGTCACCAAACTCCTTTCTTCTGGATGTAAGCTCCAGGAGTGCGGAGGACCGTGTCTGATTTACTGCTGTGTCCCCAGAGCCTAGAACAGAGCTTATTAAAACAGAAGCAGTGCATTCACACAGCCACTTGGGAGAAAACAAATGGATGAGTATGTAGGTCACTGCCGCCCCCCCACCAGGCTGAGAGACCCTCGCAGGCAGCCGCATTCTCTCCATCATTTGGTTTTCGTTTTTTGTTTGTTTTTTAACTAATAGAAACTGCTCTTTTATAGAGCAGTTTTAGGTTTGCAGACAAATTGATCGGAAAATACGGAGTTCCCAAATACCCTTTCTATCTACCCCCCACGGTCTCCCTTTTGTATTAGTGTGGCACACTTGTTACAATTGATGACCCAATATCGATAAATTATTATTAACTAACTATAGTCTATAGTTTACATTAGGGTTCACTCTTCCTGACAAAGGCATGATGACAGGTGTTCATCATTACCGTATCACACAGAATAGTTTCACCGCCCAAAAGTCCTCTGGGTTGGCCTAGGCACCCTTTCCTCTCTCCCTAAAACCTCTGACGACTCCTGAAATCTTTACCAGCTCCATCGTCAAAACATGTAGATGGAATCATACAATATCTCTCTCATTTTGGATCCCTGTGGTTGGACGCTACAGGGGACCCACGGATACTTTCCAAATACACAAGGGAATGGATGGAAGGACTTAGAGATGCCCACATTCGATGGGGTTTTGAGTATGTCCGGAAGTCATGAGCCCAGGCCTCTTCTCTATTTGGGACGAGAAACCTTCATTTTATTCCATTTTTTGCCCTCTCGTCTCCCCAATCTGACTTGCAATCCTTTTTAAATTATATAGCGATTTCCTCCTATGAAAGCTAATTTAGGCGCCATAACAGAGACTATATTTAATGTAAATGGAAGAAGTAGAAGCAGAAGGATTTATGGTAATAATAACCCACTTGTAATAACACGGAGTGGGTCACCTGCTTAAGATACAGTGGATTAAAGAGAAGGAAATTTACCTCCCCAAAGTACACGGTGTCACCAGAAAACTGCCGGAGCGCCGAGTCGCGGATGGTCTTATTAAATCCCATAGATCTTACTGAGCTTCCTACGGGGAGAGGGCTGCTTCTTTTCCTGGTTTATATAATGGCCAAAGTGGACCTGGCAGAGGGTACAGAGCTGTTCCCCGAAAGGCCCGGAGGCCGGGGCCCAGTGGGCAGAGGGCCCCGTCCGCACAGAGCCCCACATGGGGCCACATGCTGCTGGGCACGGAGTAGAGTCCCAAGGGTGGGAGTGGGATTCCAGGCACGAGGAGCGTGGGAGAGACGGATGCAGGAAGCAGGAAGCAGGAAGCAGGAAGCAGGAAGCAGGAAGCTGGCCCTTCGTGAGGATGGCTCTGATGCCAGTGATCCCACCCCGCCCAGGCGTGGAGCCGAAGCTGAAATGTGAAGTGAGAGTCCTGAAAGCTGAGGTGCAATCAACGCGGTTCCCCAGGGGCAGATAAGCAGAGTCCAGGGGGCTTTGGCGAACCAGCGAGCACTGCGCATCCAAAAAGACTTGGAAATCGAAATAAATACATACATACATACATACATAAACAAACAAACAAACAAACAAACAAACAAGGTCTTAAGGCCTTATAGCTCAGGAGTTGGAACACTGGTCTTGTAAACCAGGGGTCATGAGTTCAAATCTTGCTGGGGCCTAGTTAGTGTTCATTATAAAAAAAATAAATTTAAAAGGTTGGGTGCGAATCCCAGCCCCATCTCCCCAGCTTGTGTGAATTTGAACAGACTATAAAACTTGCTTCATCCATTCCCAGCACTGAGTCGG
>NW_011893887.1:0-316 GCF_000151845.1 Pteropus vampyrus | reverse complement strand
ATTAACTGCTTCTCGAAAGAACACATGTCTGGGCCCCTAAGAAAAGAGCCGAGCTGTCGTCCCACCTCATGCACCCACCATTCCACGTGCTGTTCTTACATCTCCTGGGGATTTCCATCCTGGTGCAGAGCAATCCAAACCTAACCCTTGTCATCCTTCAACGTAAACAGCACAAGGCCCTTCCTAAAATGGTTGGGGAACCTGAGGCACACCCTGTGTTTCGCTCAGATTCAAAATTCTGCCCTCCTCTGAGGGTGCCTGCAATTCCGGGGTGACCCTGCAGGAGGCTGGGCAGACAGCCCAGTCCAGGGGCCTC
>NW_011893886.1:3976-6092 GCF_000151845.1 Pteropus vampyrus | reverse complement strand
AGAATCGGAGAGAACGAAAGTGAATCCTGTGGTGTTGGATTGAAATTTGAGTTATCAGCGTGTACTCATGGTTATCAATATAAGCTACAGAAAATACAGATGTACACGTGTGTGTTCTGTCTTTCCCGTCCAGCGTATATATGTGTATGTGTGTATGTGAACACCTTTTATTCCCCACCCCCTGCTCTGTCCACTGGGAGGGTCCAGGGGCAGCCACTCCCCAAGGCGATGAGTGCATGTTGCACCCAGATCTTGGCTTCCAAGGACCATTCTCCATGACGGAAACTGGGGCTCCTTAGAGACACGGCTGGTGCTTGGGCTGAGGCAGGGAAAGTAGAAGATGAAGCTGGGATATCTTGTTGTACCAGAAAATAATGTCAAAGAATGATGGAGATGTGCCAAAATGCCCCAGGAACCAACCGCTTGGAGATGCAGCCACTGGCTGTCTTGGGACAGTTCAAGCGTTAACATAAACAATACTAATAAAGGATCATAAGCTCTTACTTAACAATAAGAAACCACGAGTTTATACTGCTTTAAAAAAAAATAAGTGAAGAAACTCAAAGCTTGATGAGAAATGGGATATGTACTTAGTCTCTAAGTATCTCTTCACGAATACTTATTAATTACAAAAAGAGAAAGGGTAACTAGACAGTGGAGAGAGCTGGCGGATGCCGTCTCAATCAAGTGACCCAGTTTGACGTCACTAGTCACGGAACGAATTCCAAGCCAAGTAGGCGCCACCCGGGGTAGTCCTGCTACAGACGAACCTTGCCGTAAAGAAATAACAGCCAAACCCAAATTCTGCAAAATAACTGACCTGAAATCTTCGAAAGGGTCAAGGCCATGAAAGGAAGTATGAGTAACTGGTCCAGACGGAGAAGACCTGACAAATCAGGACTCTGAACTGGGTCCCTTGGCTGTCAAGGGCACTGCGTGGATGGCCGGGAAACCTGCCTGAGGCCGGTGGCGATGTGTCAACACGAACATCCTGATTTGGTGGTTTTGCTGTGGTCGTGCAGGGAAATGTCCTGTTTGTGGAAAATAGACTCTGAAAACTTCGGGATGATGGGCGTCAGGTCAGCAACTTACTCTCCAGTGGTTCTAGAATAAAAGTTCTCAGAGTATTATATGTGCAAATTTCCCACAAGTTTGCAATTGTTTCAAAACTTTAAAAACCATTAGTATAAAAACATAAGTAGACTATACAACAACAAAAGCCTTCAGATAAGGAGACCGTTTGCAACATGCAAATCTCGACATAGTATGTGCTCACCTAATGTCCATGCGTCCACTGATGACCGTCGAGCTTCCCGTATCTCCTGGCGTTGGACTTGTCTTCTCTTTTGGTCCACACCTGTCGTTTCCCTCCCTGCTCAAAAGTTGCCTCCTCCAGGAAGTCCTCATTGAACACGCCATGTGGACTGCGGACTGTAGTCACCTGGCCTCTCCTGAGTCCCGGTCTCCAGCTTAGTTTTAACTCACAATTGCTCGTAGCACAGGAAATACAGGAAGGGGTTGTCTGGATGAAACCCCCGTCCCCAAGCTTTCCTCCTGCCCTGAGCTTCCAGCATCCTTTGCTCTGGGTGTCCACCCCTTTCCTCTGAACAGGCGTCTTCCCAGAAATCACTGCCTCAAGGTCAAGGCCCTTCCTGTCACTCCTGTTCTAGAATCGCAGTGACTCTGGTTCACTGAGTCCGCTCCCCTGTCTCCTGGAAGGGCCGTTCTTAAACTGGCGTGGCAAAAGGGGACCACCTTATCTTCTTTCTACGTTTTCAGGGAACGGATTTCAGAAGCGCACACACCTCGCAGGCTGGGCCGCCCCAGCCGCGGTCTGGCACCCACTCACTTCCTCGCTTGCCCACTCACTCACTCGTTCACACGGCTCTCTGCGGATGGGAGCTGCGCATCCCAGCTCAGCACTTAACGGAGTGCTTGCTCGGTGCCAGGCACTGGGCCGGGCACTTTCCTGTATTTGCTCATTTCCGTTCACGTAGCGTGGTGAGGCAGCTACTGTCACACGTCCCGTCCACCGCACAACTGTGTGAGGACCAAACTATTCTCTTTGTTTTTTGTAGGGAGCCTGAAACGTATGCAATTTTTTTGAGGGGCGGGA
>NW_011893886.1:2882-3207 GCF_000151845.1 Pteropus vampyrus | reverse complement strand
AAGGGGCTGAACTTGGCCCGTGCTGGGAGTCTGTTGGAGACCAATAAGTAGAGAAGCCACTGGGCCCAGAGGGACAAATGTGGTTGAGAGTGGCCCCGACTCAGCTGGGCGGGGGCAGGGGTTACAGCAGGCTTCCTGGGAGGAGATCACACGTTGAGGGGTTGGATCCCATCTGAAGAGCGATATGTGGCAGATCATATTTTTCCAAAGGTGGCTAACACTGTCTTTCAACTCACTTGCTCTTTTTCCAACATGACCTCGACATTCCCCCCCAGCAGTGCTGGGATCTATGTCCCCTTCCCTTGAACTTGGGTGGAGCTTTACG
>NW_011893886.1:0-1247 GCF_000151845.1 Pteropus vampyrus | reverse complement strand
TCAACCACAGCATTCCACCTGGACCTGATTTGCATATTAGAGTTCCACATAAAACTTAAATTTTTTTTTTTTTTAACCGGCTTAGCCCTCGGACTGGTGGGGCTGCCTTTCTCACTGAGGCCACCCCCTCGGCACGCCCACCGTCCCCAGAGCCTCAAGCCCCGGGCACTTCAGACCCTGAATCATCCACCTTCAGAGGCCTCCGCTCCTGAGCTAGGAGGAAACCGCCTTCTTAGCTCGATTCCCCTCTGGGCCTCTGGCTGGGGGCGGCTCAGAAGGGGCTGCCTCCTAGCCGGTCATGACCCAGCGGTGCCCCAGGTGTTTGGAGGTCACCCAGGGGCCCTTCCCACGCCCTGCGCCCAAGCTGAGGGCAGCAGCAGCAACAATTTATTACATGTCTACTGGGTGCCGGGCAGGTGCCAACCGCTTCCAGGGCAGTTCTTTGCTTCATCCTCGCTGTCTCTCACGGAGGCCAGCGATGTGGGCTGGTGGTCCAGCACAGGGACCCTGGAGCTAGGTAGCCCAGGCTCGAATCCCGGCAATGCCACGTACCAGCTGTGTGACCTTGGGCGAGTTACTTAACCTCTCTGTGCCTCAAGGCTCCACCTGTAAAATTGGAATGCTGCGTGATAGACTCTCAAATGAAGAGTTAACACACATAAAGGGCTTAGAACAACACTGCCTGGCCCATGGTAAGTGCTGTATAATGTTAGCTATTATTATCATTCCTATTTTACAGATGGCACACCTGAGGCTCATAGAGGATGAGTAACTTGTCTAGAATACACAGCTGAGTAAGCCGGGTCTGTGTAACACAGAATCAATATCCCATTTTATTGCCATTTGAAATAACTCCCTAAACATGTCATGTGAATGGTTTTCAACAACTGGGACCAACCAGGGTGGTGGGCTTCAACAAGAGGCAAGTGTATAAGGAATCTAACCTGGCCTTTAATCCAGCCACATAATTTTAGAGGACACCCTAGAGGTTCTCGGTCGCTGTGCTGTCTGTCCAGTATAGGAGCCAGGAACCAACCATGTGGCTATTGAGTGCTAGGTATGTAGCTAGTCTAAGCGGAGATGTCCTTTGCATGTGAAATACACACTGCATTTCGAAGACAGTACAGAGGATGTAAAATCCCATTAATACTTTTTTATATTAACTACATGTCGAACCGATAAAATTCTATGTTGTATTAAATAACATACTATTGAAATTAATTTCACCTGTTAAGTTTTACTTTTTC
>NW_011893885.1:7766-10036 GCF_000151845.1 Pteropus vampyrus | reverse complement strand
TGCTGGCTTCGCGGCTAATTCTGCCAGCCACGAACCATCTCTCTCCAGGGACCTGGGGCCAGGGGGCGGGGAGGGCGAGCAAGCGACTCATTGGTGTCTCCAGGGAGATGAGGCTTGGAGCCAGAGAGGGCCATGGACTGGGAGGGTGGGTTCCTCCAGGGGTCAGCTTGTCCATCTCCCTGCCTCCCGCCCCCTGCCCAGGATTAGGGAGGTCTGTTTCAGGGAAGACGAGTCACTGTCTTTAACCCAACCGTCACTTAAAGTACTCTGCAGGGGAAGGTCTCCTGAGTGACTGAAAACTCCGAGGCTGCCACAAAGCCACAGTCAGGACCGAGAGGGCCTGGGGGGGTGCACAGGGGCACAGCCTGGGGGCCAGGACGGTGCATTCCCCACTCCCTGGCATAACCGTGAGCACCTCAGTGTTTTCATCTATAAAATGGGATCGTATTTCCTCCCCGTAGGGTTAGGGGTGATCAGAGACCAGATAGTACAGGGCCTGCCTCCGCTGTTATTGTTGTTGTCATTTGGCTGTGTGGTCCCCTGGGCCCCTCCTCTCGCCCACACCCCTACAGCCCAGCTCCAGGGGTCAGACTGGAATGAGGGGCCTGACCCAGAGGAGCGGGACCTTCGGACGCCACTCTGGTCTTGTTATCGGCAGCAGAACCCCCTCATCCAGCCTCTCCTTCCGCCCCCACCCCAACAGGGTTCTGCCGAGGGGCGGGGGTGGGGCCCTGGGCTGGTGGGTCCTGGCTGTTGTGCTGTGTTGTTTATCTTCCCCCGCTTGAAGAGGCTGCAGCAGGGGTGAAAGGAATTGATGTTTATTTTGATAACGAGTTCTCAATGCGTTTGCAAACTAATAAAATCAACTCATTAGGCTGCGTATTTAATTCACAACTGTACTGTGGGGAGACTTCCCTGGTGGCTGATGGGTAATACGGGCTCCCTCCCGAGATGGGGAAAGTGTCTGCGGTATTTAAACTCTCCATGACCGGTATTTAAACTCTCCATGACCGGCAGCACCGTCCTCCGGGGTCCTCCCCTTCCCTACACAGGCCCCAGTCCTACCCCCAGGGGGGCACCTTCATCTACCCTGGGGACTCTGGGGCGTCTCCTGGCGCCTGGGCTGTGAAGGGTGGGAGAGGGGAGAGGCTGGGTGGGATATGGATCCCAATGGGAGGGGTGGAGAGTGGGTGAGGCCCACAGAGCTGACCTGGGGACAGGGGACCCTCTTTCTGAGCCTGACAATGCACAGATCTTGCTGGGGTCTTTTCCGTACTGCACCCCTGGGGGAAGCAGAGTGCAGCTCAGGGAGAGAAGGGGTTGGGACCATTGGTTTGCAGATGGGGAAACTGAGGCTCCGAGTGCTTCGGGAATGCACACGTGCTCTCAGAGCTGGTGGGCACACAGCAGCGCCTGGTGTCAGACTCAGGCCTCAGGGACTCCATGTTCGTTCCACTGACCACATGAGCAGCGGCTGTGCAAGGACTGGCTTTGGGTCCCTCGAAGGCACTGTCCCAGAGGGCCTAGGGTCCAGCAGGGAAATGTGCAGGGGTCGGCCTCAGCCTTTTCCATGCTGCAGCCTGGCTGTCTGTGGCTTTTTCAGGCATCTCTGAGGAGCATCCACGCTGGTCACAGTGGCCCCAGACTGTGCCAGAGAGAGGATGCTGGCTTCATCGTGGGCCTCTTTGGAAAGTACCGGGTGCCGGGGTGGGCCAGGGCTTCTGGAGGTGGCAGTCCTGCCCCGAGGGAGGTTCAAGGGAAGCCAGGGTCATATCCCGGCGTCCTGGCATAGCCCTAATGCCAAGAAGGAGACAGACAGAGCCCAGGAGCCTGAACCCCGGAGAGGGGGTCTTTGCCCCTCAGCAGTATCAAGAGGCAGAGTGGGGGTGACCTAAATCCCCCTCCTTGGACACCGATTCCCAGGGGAGAACCACAAGCTGATCTCCACCCCGGCACCTCCGGGAAGTGACCCCGGGCCACTCCAGAGCCGCTTGGAGCCCCCGGGGGACCGCGCGTCATAGCAGGACCTCTGCTTCTGTCCCTCGGGGCACGATCACTTGGATTTCTAGGAAAACATCACTTCCGTCTGTGCAGGGATAGGAGTGAGACCTGCAGCTGATTTCACACCCTTTGGAGAGTTTTACTACGTTTCTGACAGATCTCCATGCTCATTCTGAGATGCTGGTGGACACGTCTCCCTCCCATGCTCCCATGATTCCACACTCCCACCTCTAACACACACACACACACACACACACACACGCTTGCTC
>NW_011893885.1:5513-6406 GCF_000151845.1 Pteropus vampyrus | reverse complement strand
GACTCCACCATCTTTCCAGGCCTCCCGGAGGGCAGTGCCAAGATGCAGTTGTCTGCGACCAGGACTTCACGGCCTCCTTGACTCCGCTCTCTCCCCTACACCCACGTTTAACCCCAGAGACGATTTAATCGATTATAGTTTATTAACATACACAGAATCCAGCCACTTCGCACCACCCTCTCGGCCACGACACAGCACCTAGCCAGCGTCACCTTCATCCTGCCGGGGGCTACTGGAGTAGCCTCCTAACACAAGACGGTGGCCTTGGCGTCCCTTTCGAAATAGAAGTCGCCCATTTCCCCTTTGGCGTGGGCCGTGCTTAGCGTCCTCACCTCCAAAGAGTAGAGCATGGAAAGTAGAATTCAGGTCAAGGTCAACGTGATCAGGGACACGGCATGTTGGGAGCATGGCCCCGAATGAGACGTGATGGGAGGAGAAGGGCACTTGACCCCTGTGGTCGTCCTCCCCGTAGCCCGGAACCTCAGTCTAACCATGAGAAAAACGTCAGACGGACCCACACGCATCAGGGGACGTTCTGCAAAATCCCTAAGCGGTACTCAGAACCGTCAAGGCCATCAGCAACAAACAACGTCTGCCACTGTCACCGCCTGGAGGAGCCCAGGGAGACACGATGACTGAACACTGGATGGCATCCTGACAGGAAAGGGACATTAGGGAAAAACTCATGAAATCCACACGTACTGTGGACCGTAGTTAATAGTAATGGACCAGGTCGGCTCCTTGGTTGTGACGAAGGTACCATCAGCATATAAGACGTTAACCATAGGAAGAACTAGGGGAGGGGCTAGATGGGAACGCTTTATTCTATCTTTGAAACTTCTGTTATCTAAAATTGTTTTAAACTAAAATACTATTTTAAAAAAAGAAAAAGA
>NW_011893885.1:0-2852 GCF_000151845.1 Pteropus vampyrus | reverse complement strand
GCTGATCGAGTCTCTTGCATCTTAGCCGGTTTCCCTTGACTGCTCCGGCCTCTTCCCTGTGTCTCCCCTTCACACCAAACCTTCCTGAAGGAGCCGCCTCCATTCGCCCACATCCCCCGCTGTCTGCCCGCCGTCACCCCGACCACCACCCCCACAGCTTCGGTTGTCATCGCTGTAACCATGGCGTCTTAGGACCACAGCTTCTGCCAAAACATCTGCGACGAGCCCCGGGCCACCTGGACGTCTCTGTTTCTCCGTCACCTAGCCCTTCCCTTAGCAGCACCCCCACACTGAGCCCCCGAGATTTCTATTTCTACACCACGTGCCTGCTGTCCCGGAGAGACCCACTGTCACCCAGTGGCTTAGGTGTTATCTCTTCTCGCTCCCGTCCCCTCCGTCCCCGCCTTTGACATCTCGTCAAGTCTTGCCCATCTTCCTGGACTTTGTTAAGTGTCCCAGCTGTCCCCAGCCTTCAGTCCCAGGACTCAGCAGGGCAAGAAGAGAGGTGTCGGTGGGGATCCCAAAGCAAGAGCTCGTTCCTTCGGGCCCGCTGCCCACTCGACTCTGGGGATGCTGCACGTGTGGCTGTGACACTGTGTGTCGGGGCGGTGGCCCCCGGGGCGAGCCGGGGCGTCACACTGCCCGTCCTTTCCCGTTCAGTGTGTGCTTTGTCCTGCTGGGGGATGGTGTGACGGATGTGGCAGAGGTGGAGAGGGCATGGCGCACAGGGCGTTCATCCCTGAGTTGACTTTTCCACTTTTCCTGGAACGCGGGCTTTCTGCCACGCCGCCGGGCTCTCTGGATGGGCTGAATGGGGCTCTGTTCCCGAGGAGCGGCCAAGGGCAGCGGGGAGGGCGTATGTGTGAGCACGTTATTTCCACGGACCCCACCTGGAAGCCTCACCCCGCACATAAACAGTCCCTGGCCAGGGAGGCTGACATGCTGGTGCCCGTGGCCAGGAGCCGGCCGGGGCAGGCGTTCCCACGTGGCAGACTCCAGGGGGCCCGCTGCCCACTTAGCCTTGGGTTCCGAGACAGCCATTGCTTTCCTGCCAAGCAACGTAGGTTCTGGGCCTCCCTCCTTGTCCCCCATCCCCCTCTCTTAGATACTTCTTTCCCAGGGCTCCTGGAAAGGAGACTCACGGTGACCATCGGCTTCTGTCCCCCCAGGTGGTGACCCAGGTGGGGGACTTCGGCAGTGGATCCCAGGTGTGCTAGGGCCTATTTTGTAGGAGCCAGACAGACAGACCCGGCCGGGTTGGATCCCGGCTCTGCCACTCATAGGCTGTGTGACCTCTGGCGACTTTCTTAACCTGTCTGAACTTTGGTTTCCTCTTTAAAGCTGGGCTAAGAATGCTGCTCTCCTAGGGTAGTTTTAAGGAGCAGGGATCATGAGATAACGTTCGAAAAGTACCCAGCCCGGAACCATGAAACACAAGTGGCTGCTGTCCTGTGTATAGACTCAAGGCCCGGGGAACTCTGGGAAGGCCGCCTGCCCGGTGTGGCATCACGGGCTTCCCAGTGTGTGTTAGTCATCCTGGGACCCAGTGGCAGCTGCATTTCAGAGGAGAAAGGAGTCATTCTGCTGTCTTCGCACCCACTGGGGCTAGCACGAGGTGGTCTCCATAGGGGGTGACTTTCCCGCCAGGGACATATGACAGTGACTGCAGACATTTATGGTTGTCACAACGTGGAAAGGCGTGGGTGCTCCTGGCATCTAGGGGGGAGAGGCCAGGGACGCTGCTAAACACCCCGCAGTGCACAGGACAGGCCCCATGATAAAGAACGAACCGGCCCAAACTGTCCCCAGGGCTGAGGATGAGAGACTCAGCCTGAAATCAACATCAGCCACGCCCAGACCTGAGACAGAACAGCGCGTGTGGTTGTCTCGGGATTCAAGAGACCGAAAATGGGAGAAGTGTCGGCCAACCTCATTTCCATTTGGCATCCGAAAGGAGGCTTTTGCAAAAATACTCCATAAAAAGAGGACTTTAGGCTCTTTTCTTCCTCCCATGTTTTCTGTTATTAGCACCTTCGAGGAGACAGGCACTTGCTAAGTGCTAGAGAATCAGAACTCTGGCTCAGACAGAGACTAGAAACTTCTGTGACAGGAGAGGCCGTGTGACGGAGGCTGTGGTTAAAGCTGGGGCGGGGGGACATGGAGGAAGGTGGCCTCTGTCCTTCCCCTGCTCAGGCCTTCCAGCCCTGGCTGCCTTCACGACCGCATGGCTGGGATGTGGGGCCTGTGTTCTCCTTCTGTCTCCAGGACTCACAGAAGGATTTGTGGGGTGCAGGGGTCTCAACTCCAGCCTCATCACTGTCACTGCCTTGTTCTTGTGACCTCGGGGTGAACCACTCCAACTTCTGGGTCTCCGTCTCCCAAACCTGCCTATGTTAGTCCGTCAAGGTCCCTTAGAGAAACAGGACCAATAGAATATTTATAGATATGTAGAAAGAGATTTACACGAGGAATCAGCTCACGTGATGATGGAAGCCGAGAAGTCTCACTCAGACTCAGGAAAGCCGGTGGCATCTGAGTTCGTGAGGCCCGAGACCAGGAGCTCCGATGTCCGAGGGCAGGAGGAGGTAGCCCTCCCAGCTCACCGAGAGCAGTTTCCCCTCCTCTCCCGTTTCCTTCTGTTGGGGCCCTCAGTAGATGAGATGGTGCCTGGCCCCATTTGCTTTCCTCAGTTCATCAAATCAATTACTAATCTCTCTGGAAATACCCTAAAGACACACCCAGAAATAACGTTTTGCTAGCTATCTGGGCATCCCTCAGCCCAGTCAAGCTGACACGTAAAACTAGTCATCACACTGCCCGACCCCCTACCCATCTGTATGAGTTTCCTGTGG
>NW_011893884.1:4721-8564 GCF_000151845.1 Pteropus vampyrus | reverse complement strand
AACTAAGCTGCACCGCCTCACTACTGCGCGGGTCTCCCTGACCCGATTATTTGCACAAACTTTATGTCAACGGTTGTCTGCATGGTCAGCCATCATAAACATTTCTTCCACATTTCTTACTGTCCTTTTGGGATAAGAGAAGCGTTGCCCTGAGGTGACAGACATTCCGATGTACTTACATCCCTTTAATATATTAATTTTCACTTGTTCTAAAACCGGCCACACGCCAGGGTCGGTGAGGACTGTTTGCCGAAGACCCTGTCCTCGTTCAAACCTTGTCGTTCGCGGGAGGTCGCAAGTCCCTCCAGAAGGTTCTGAGAGAAGGGAAAAGTGTCTCTGTGCAGGTTTGAGGGAGGGTCTGAGAGCTGCTGTGGAACCGTCTAGAACTCTCTCCCCTTCTAAGGACCCTGGTTTCTACCAGCGGAGCTTGAAATAAGAACGCAGTGTTTATTCCGTGCTCAGGGCTGGCCTAGACGCCCCTTCGGCCCTCTATCTGACACCTCTGCGGTGGCCCAGGGTCTCCCAGGAGCACGGTGCAGGCGCCATGTGCCAGCCTTGGAGATACCCTTGGCCCCAGCACCCAGGGGCCCAGTCGAGACCCCTGACACAGTCTGTGACCTCATCATCCAAGTGTGTTTGTGTGCGTCCCAAGCTGTCCTATTAATCTAAACGGAGCCTCGGCCGAAGGAGCGCTTTGGTGGCAGTTTGACCTAACCACGGCGACCGACCCAACCATTTGCCCTTGGACCGTTTCCTTGCAGCTACTGCCAACGTGTCCGCACAGAACAAGGTGGACTGCGTTATCGACACCCAGGAAGATGCCGGGAAGGAAGCCGAGGGCGAGGTAACCACGGAGGAGGTGCCGTCTAGTGACGCGGCCCTGCGGAAGTCTGGGATGGCGTCCGACTTCAGACCGCTCTTAACACCGTCCTGGCGGGCAAGCCAGATGCTCCTGCCAGCCCCCGTGGATCAAAGGGATCATGGCACGTCTGAGCAGAAAGTGTGACACGGACGAGTGTAGCTTTGTTCTGCCGGATCTTCTGAAAGGCCTAGCAGCTCTGCCGCGGGAGGAGGCGGACCTGGTGGGCTCAGCGCTGAACTGGGAGAGTGAGGGGCTCGGGTGACTTGTACCCCCGGGCAGCCTCTGGGCCCTTCCCGCACCTTCCTGCACCAAGCGCAGGGCGGGGCGCACCCAATCTCGCCCACGGCCATTCCTGGGCACAACCGTCCATGATGGGCCCCTTCTGGGGGACGAGCCCTGGGTGGCGGTGTTTCTTCACCTGGGCAATGTTTAGAAATATTACGTTGCCATGGCAAATGGGTGACCCTCCCCTGGGCAGAGGCTAAGGTGCCGAATGCACCGAAGCACACCAGGCGGTCGGTCACGCAGACCAAGAAACCATTCTGCCCGTGATGCCACACGGCTGCCACTGAGAAATGGCCCTTTCAGGACGAGTCACAGACTCAAATGGCAGGGAAGGACAGGCAGGTACCGAAGGCAGAGACGAGCTCCCTTACCATAGTCTTTTGGATCATGTTCTCTTGACACAGACATCCGTTTTTAGCGTTTGAATCACAAAGAGCTGTTTTCTGCGGTTGAACGTTACAAAGAAACATACCCTTTCACATTTTCCTTGAAACGCTCAGCCTTCTAACTTTGTGTTTCATCTTCTCGTTTTTCATGAAGATGCGGGTAAAGGAACACTTAGTTTCCTTTGAACAGCACCACAAGGAAAGCGACAGCACAGACTCGAGGACGAATGGCACTCGCCACCGAGCATCAGAGAAGAGAGACAAGAGGGCGCGGAGGGGTCTGCGACACGCTGAACGCGGGCAGCGCCTCTCAGCTCCCGCGCATGGCCGCCACACAGGGATGCGGGCCTAGACTCGCCACATCTACCGGGAAAAGCCAAAGACTCAAGGAAGTGAAAAGCCTGCAGGTTTTGAGACCGTAAATATTGGAAAACTAGTAAGAAACACGAAATAAAACATGTCTGAGGCCCGAGGCAGCCCCCAAGGAAGCAGTCTGCACTTCTACTTGGGGTGACCATAACGCGTGACCGCATTTCACAGTGCCGTCCCCCTGTGCTGGCCCTGAGCTGCTCTCGGAGAGCTGACGGCTTGGCAGAGGTGGTCAGGTTCCCGGCCCCACATGGGGGAGACCCACAAGAATTGTAATGACTTCTGCCCCAGTGACGTACGTGTGGGGGATGTCTACACTGGCCACAGCCTTTGGGGTCTACTCAGCAATTACACGGCACGGGCGTGTCACATGTGAGTATCCAGGTGAGGTGAGAGCACAGTGTACCCGACAGGGGCTGCCACCGACGGGGCGGGTTTCATGGGTGGCAATTTCTCCCTCCGCAGCCACTCGTGACTTCCGCTGCAGACGTGGAGACGGGTAAAAGAACTGTTTGAGGCGCAGACATGGGGACTACGTCATAAACCGCTCAGTCGTCACAAATTCCAAGGAGGGGGACACCAAGGGGTTTGCAAGAGAAAACACGCGCCATTGTGAAGAGGCCGAGAACTCTCTTTCTGACGAGGTCTTCACTCTTCACCCCAAGTGCAAAGGTGGGAAAGGGCGCTGTCTTCCCAGGGTCCCCCCCCCCCGATCAGCCTTAACCTTCTCCTCGGCTTACATTTTCCAGAGCAGCCACAGGAGGGGACAGAAGGCTCTTTGTCCCGGCACCGGCTGCCTTGGGTACGGGCGTTCCAAGGAGAAGGCCTCCCTTCAGTTCTCGAGAGGTCCCTGGGGTGTAACCCCAGGGCTCGCGACATTTCTGCTTTTGTCATGGGCCACCCACTGCACCGACTTCACGGCCATGGGGACACGTCCTTGTCGCCTGCCTCACACGACAAGTAAGGTTTCTTCCCCGTGCACTAAGCACGCGTCACTGTGGCCCCGCCACCGGAAACGTGTCCAACCATCTCAGCCAAAGCCTTCAGAGGGAGGACGCAGGGGCCTAAAAAATTCTTCTTCTTCTTTTTTAATGGGTTGGGGAAGAACACAAAGAATTATTTCTCTATCGTGGCAGAACATGCGCGTGGTTTTACTGAAACAATCAAGGGCCGGGCCATGGCCCACGCCAGGGCCAGGACGGGGACAGAGGGGGCCTGAATTGCTCTGCGGCAGGTTTATAAACAAACCCAATGGCCACTGTGCCCGGTGGGGGGGCCCTCAGGGCAGGAGCGGTGTCAGCCCGGCAAGGAAGCTCAAGGACAGAGGGGGACAGGGTCTTTGGAGCCACATCCCCAAAGACGAGCAGGAATTAGCCAGAGAAAGAGGGAGCCGGTGCCTTTCGGACCCAAACCCCGGAAACTTGGAGCGTGGGAACACGTGTGGTTTGAGGGGCCGCGGTCCCCCGGAAGCATAAACCTGCACCATTCACGTCGTCGAAGAAACGCACAGAGCGGATGAGATGCCACCGGCGCAGGGGTCCCGAAGAGCCCGGCGAACCCACTGCCGCATTTGCCAAAGCCAGGTGTGGACGGGGGTGAGGGGCGGGCCGTCGGCGGCCTCCGAGGATCATCTAGGCTGGGATTTCGCCCCGCAGGCGCAGGGAGGGCAGAGTGAGTTTGACACAGGCAAGTGGCTTGGGCGAGCTGCGATGTGTCGGTTGCTTTGACCTCACGGTGCCTGCTCCAGAGCTGGCGTCGACAAACACAGGTGACCCTTGGGCAACATGGGTTTGAACTGTGGGGCCACTTATACACGGATTGTTTTCAGTAAACATATGGTCCGCCCACTACATCACGTATCTTTGCGTTTCGTATCCACGGATCTGGCCACGAATCGCAGACAGTGTTTTTGGTCCATGGAAGGGCAGTGGGAGGGCGGGG
>NW_011893884.1:3121-3566 GCF_000151845.1 Pteropus vampyrus | reverse complement strand
CGCCCCCGGGGCTGCGAACCTCACGAAACGGCCCCGCTAAGTTGAACGGGCCCAGTGTCCCCACCTACAGTCCCAAAAGTCTACTCTGTGTGGACCACACAGACCCACACAAAGTCCTGGGGGTGGCCGCTCACAGGCCACGTGTGCCACTGAGGCTGCCGGCTCCCCACCGTACCAGCGACTGTCGGAGAACCAAGCACAAGGCCCCCCACCTGAGCAAACACAAAGCCGTCCGCTGAAAAGCGTTCAGGAAACGCAAGGAAAACTGACTTGAGGCGGTGACCTGCTGGGCTCCGGGAAGACCAGAATCTCCCGACGGCCACCCCACCGGCATGAGGTTGCTGCACGAAGTCACCTGAAGTAACCAATGCAGGGACAAGTGACCGTGTTGGCCTCCTCACCAGACAAAGGCAGACAGGCTGGCAGGTGCGTCAACTGGCTTCAA